>NW_027263075.1:0-33028 GCF_902827115.2 Pseudochaenichthys georgianus | reverse complement strand
AGAGAGAGAACAGAGAGGAAGACAGAGAGGAGAAGAGAGAGGAGAAGAGAGGAGAAGAGAGAGGAGAACAGAGAGGAGAACAGAGAGGAAGACAGAGAGGAGAACAGAGAGGAGAAGAGAGAGGAGAACAGAGAGGAAGACAGAGAGGAGAACAGAGAGGAGAAGAGAGAGGAGAACAGAGAGGAGAACAGAGAGGAAGACAGGAGAACTAAGCATTCCGTGGATTGTTCCTATCAGAATTGTGGCAATATTTGGCGATACAGTGAGGCATATTTGAAGAGAGAAACTACAGTAAATAACATGGAGATCAACGTGTCTTCGAAAACCAAACGCATGGTTTACGTCACGTCCGGGAAATGGCGGCGCCCACAGTGTTGATGTTATTTCGGTATATAATCAGTTTAAAATCACTGATAATGTCATCGGATTAAAAAAAAAAAAAGAGAGACTGGCAGAGACTGGTCTGTTTTATCGGATGATAATTATTTAAAAATGAGTGTCATGAGCATACCATTCCTTTAACTTCCCTTTCCGCCCCTTTGCAACCCTCGTCCTGACCATGTGAACCTGTTTCATGTGGGGGTGGGCCTCACATCCTGTAGGGGGGTCCGGGCATGCTCTCCGGGAAGATTTTTAAATCCTTAAGTTAAATGCTTCAATCTGGTGAATTCTGTGGGCAAAGTGAAGAGATCTAATCACTCAGAGAGTCCTTTACCTCGCCTGAGCTTGTTGTAGAGACAGCTCCTGATATCCGTTAGCTCCGAGCTAGCACCAGATGCTAACAACAACGATCCCCGTAACTGGTGCGCTCTCTCTCTCTCTCTTTGAAAGTGGGGGGGGGGGGGACACAAACAGGATTTAACAGAGGTCTGCTGCAGCTCTGGATCCACAGCATGGACCAGCTCCCTGTCCTCAGAAGGCAGCCACAGCACCCACACACACACACACACACACACACACACACACACACACACACACACACACACACACACACACACACACACACACACACACACACACACACACACACACACACACACACACACACACACACACACACACACACACACACACACACACACACACACACACACACACACACGCAAATGGTCAACAGTTCAACCACAGTGTTTATATCACTTGACATCAACTCATGTGTTCAAGTTTATATCTGTTTTTACTTTAATATTAATATTAACATGTTCTGTGTATTTTCAAAATATTCCAAATAAAAACAGCCCGATAAAGATGTATTCTCTTTTCTATTCATTCTCGGAATGACTAAGCATCTTTTCTTCAACATGACTCTGCTGCCCACCCACTCTCTGACAGAGGGACCCCTTTGGCACCGTGTTCTCTCTGTCTGAGCCGGACTGCTCGCGGGCCCAGAACCAGTCTGTGCCCACCCTGGCCCAGTTCCTGGAGGTAGCGGCCCGCAGCAGCAGACTGGTGCTGTTTGACCTGCACAGGCCACCGTACGGACATCCCTACCATCAGTCCTACATCAACACCACTCTGCAGGTGGTGCAGGCCCACATCAACTCCTCACAGGTAGCTGTTAGAGGGATCAATGGGAAACATTTTCAATACACGTACAGAACATATAAATATATATATATATACATATTAAAAACATATATATTTTTGTTGGTGACTACCATTTCTCTACAGACATATGTCAACGTTTTGACCCCGATCCCAATGAGATGCATTAATAGTAGGCCTCTGCTGACACGTATGAAAACATTGCAGCAGAATGTATAACGTTGAGTAAACATTAAACAGTACATGTACTGTATCTGTTGCTACATTTGAAACCCAAATCTTTACAACATTTTTATTTTGGATAAAAACCTTTAGTTAAACATTTTAATCTATAAATATAAGATGGGAATGAAGTGAAGTTTCTTTCTTCTGAAATTGAAGTGACACAATCTGCTAGCGAGTATGCTATCTCACTCTGTTTTTGGAACCACACAAACACTCTGATCTTACTATATTACAGAGTGGTGGGGAGAGCAGCCCTAGCAGAAGTGGACAAATGCAGAACAGTACATATAAGGATCAGAATTTTAAAAAATGTATGTCGACATGATACATTAAATCCGCCCGGATCCTCAGAATCAGCTCAGGACGTCTGTGATGTGACATCCTCACGAGTATTCCCTCTTTCATTTACTGATTACTGTTAGTGATGACAAGCTGTGTGTGTGTGTGTGTGTGTGTGTGTGTGTGCGCGTGCGTGCGTGCGTGTGCGTGTGTGTGTGTGTGTGTGTGTGTGTGTGTGTGTGTGGTGTGTGTGTGTGTGTGTGTGTGTGTGTGTGTGTGTGTGTGTGTGTGTGTGTGTGTGTGTGTGTGTGTGTGTGTGTGTGTGTGTGTGTGTGTGTGTGTGTGTGTGTGTGTGTGTGTGTGTGTGTGTGTGTGTAGGTGCTGTGGCTGCCTTCCGAGGACAGGGAGCTGGTCCATGCTGCGGATCCAGAGCTGCAGCAGACCTCTGGAGAGCAAGCTTCTATTCATGAACTGACAGTGGGTCATATCACCAGACTGAACCTGCATTACAGCGCCATGTCCCAACAACAGTTCAGGTACACACACACTTCTGACTTGAATTGTATGAACTTATGAAAATAAAAGTTAGTATGTTTCTTTTACTGCGCACCAACCCTTTAAGCTTGTCCCGAAATTGACACCAGATGGACACACGATAAAGGAAATGTCCAAATTCGGCTCTGATCGTAACATCGGGCCATTCGTGAGGGCAGCCTTTGTGCCCTGAGAAAACCTATTAATGTGTCATACCCACTTAACGGGAAGAAACTCAGCTATCAGACAATATTAACCATTTTTAGCAAAACGAAACATAAGGGTAATAACAAAGGCTCTGAATTAGCCCTGAGCGAAAACATGCTAACGCACTGAGCACAGAAATCACATTAAAATACCCGTATTACTTATCGTATCTGCACAAACAAGATATCAATTAGCAAACTGAGATTGCACAGATTCGACAGGTATTAGTATCATTACTGACCGATCCAAACTCGCAACATGAGAAGCTAACAAAGACATCACACCTCGTAGCATTAGGTAGCCAACACGGCAATATGTCTTACCTTTGTTGTTTTCTGATCAAAAGTGGTCTTCAATGGCATTAAAACGATAACAATGCTGCTGAAGGTTAATGCAATGTGTCTGTGTCACTTTGAAATGATTTCTGATAATCCATCAGCAATACACCTAGTTTTCAGATTTCAGAGCGTAAAATAGGTTTCGCTTTGGGCAAACTGCGTGCGCATAGCTCTCATTTCTCAATGGTAACGTGTGTGTACAGCAGCGGCGTAGCTGTGGGTGGGCCCGGGTGGGCCTGGGCCCACCCACATGCACGTCTGGCCCACCCACAGCCAATCAGCGCTTCATAGCGCAGAGCCGGGAAGCCCAGAAGGAAGTGCCACAAACTGCAGTTCATCTAGTGGCCGACAGGGGATGGATGCAAAAAGGAGCAATTCCCATAGACCCCCATGTTAAAATGCCCAACTTTACAGCATCTAGCCTGGATCCAATCAAACTTATTCTGGATATAGTTAGATTCCACCTTCATGACAATGGAATAGGGAGTGCATTTTTTTACCGTGAGTTTTTATAGTAAGTAAAGTAACTTTTGCCGTGAGTGAATGAAAGTATTATTTCTTCTTGAGGTCTGCAGTTTAGCGTGTACACATTTGCTGAATATGAAAACACTCAGTGTGTGCCCACTGTGCGACTGTCAAGGATAAACAACCTGTGCCCCCGATATATGTTGTATGTATTATTGCTACACAAACATTACATTGCAGTTTAAGTGTCGCCAACTCCGTTTAAGAGATCTATCCCCCGTCTGTGTGAGAGGGGGCGGGGCAGTTTACACACACGCAGCTGCTACATGCAGCAACACACACACGGAGGAGATGGCGGAGAGAACGCGCTCCGAGCTGTGGTTAAACTATAGCCGTGTCGATGGGGACAATACTCGTTACCAAAAGTGCAATAAGAGTTTAGCATGTAAGGGCGGTAACACGAGCAATGTGTCTAAACATTTAGCAAAAGTGCTCCACATCCAGACGGAGGAATGCACCGGGTTCCACTGTCTTTCTAGCAGCTCTGTAGCTCCATCCACGAGTAACGTTTCCACGTCAGGTGTTCTGTATGCTAGCAGCAACACACCGAGTTAACTACATTATACAAACATGGGTTATGATTAGAGGTAACTGAGTTATTTAGTTTGTTAAAGTTTCAGCTATTCTGTTTACAGTTCTGTCATCACATTATTTAATACGATTTGTTAAAACATTTTTGTTTCTTTTGATGTGAAATATTATGTATTTAATTTAAATAAAAAGCAATGTTAGTTTTGTTCACAATTTGTTTAGTTAGTTTACCTTATTTTTTTCTCCAAAATAACCGATAAAAGTAATGTTAAAGGACCGGATCGATAAGACATAGACATACTTTATTGTCATTTCAACGAGACGCAGAGTGTACTATTACAACGACATGTCGTTGTACTGGCTTACAGGAACAGGACAATATAACAACTTGCTAAAATTGTACATATAAATAAATAATAGTGACGTGGTGCTGATAAAATTAAAGATAAAGTGTGCATTTAAAATATAAAGACTTACTATACATATAAATAAAATAGACATACTATATAACAAATATGTGCTCTTTACACAGCGCAATGTAATCTTTATGTTACTGGTCTGCTTGCTGTTCAGCAGTCTGATGGCTTGGGGGAAAAGGTATTGCAGAATCTGCTGTTCTGCTCTTAATGCTGCGGAGCCTCTTGCCGGAGGGCAGCAGGGAGAACAGAGCATGGTGAGGATGAGTGGGGGCTTTAAAACGTTCTGGGCTTTTGTCAGGCAGCGTTTCTGAGCGGTGTCTCTGATGGGAGGGAGAGAAACTCAGATGATCTTCTCTGCTGTCCTGACCACTCTCTGCAGAGACTTCCAGTCTTTGGCGTTGCAGTCTCTCGACCAGATGGAGATGGTCAGCACGCTCTCTATGGTTCCTCTGTAGAACGTGGTGAGGATGGGAGGGGGGAGCTGTGCAGGAAGTGTAGGCGCTGCTGTGCCTTCTTAAATAGTGATGTGGTGTGAGTGGACCAGGTCAGACTGCTCGTGATATGCACCCCAGGAACTTGGTGCTGGCTGTAGTCTTCACTGCTGTGCCGTTGATGTGGAGTGGTGGGTGACGGTGCTTTTTGTTCCTGAAGTCGACAATGATCTCTTTTGTTTTATCGACATTCAGGATCAGGTTGTTGGTGTTACAGCAGTCTGTCAGATGTTTCACCTCCTCCCTGTAGGCCTGTTCCTTGTTGTCCCTGATGAGTCCCACCACTGCTGTATCGTCCGCGTACTTTATGATGTGGTTGGTACCGAACCTGGAGCATAAGCATAAGCGCTATCTATTAAAGTAGTAGTACCGTTAAAGCCTTAACGATACCCATCCCTATGTGGATGTCAGTTCTACACACATCCTGAGGCCGCCGTGCCTATGTTTTTTGTTTTCACTGCTAATTTATGCTTATGTTCTATTAGTGCATTAAAAAATCATTAATGAAGTTTCAGCTCAGACCCCACGCTTAATATGTCTCCCCCTGGCCCACCTACATTTCTCCAGGCCCACCCACACAATAATTCCTGACTACGCCACTGGTGTACAGTATGTGGAAATTCCCGTTCGATTCTATTGGCTCTCACGGTTCAAAAGAGATGTCAGTCAATCATCAAAATCGACCGATGGGTTCCAGAGAAACGGCAAATACGGCCATTTCCACCCAAATTAACCCTGAGGTGTTTTTCTTTTGCTAAACCTCTCTAAAAAGGTCAAATGTCACTTGTTTTGCATCAATCTTGATACAGGGTGCTTATTATATGTTATAGTTTGAATTCCTAAAGCTTTTAGTCTCCGATCCCATCATTCAAGGGTGGTTTTCACTATAAGTAATGGTTTAAATTTGTTTACTATGTTCAATCTGAATTTACTTTAAAATAAAACAATTCTATATTGATTCTCACTTTTCTACATCCAACTCACAGGTTTATCATTGCTTTGAGAAAAAAGATTATTAATTTTCCCCTTTTAGAAGGGAAGTTAATGTAATTTGTAATAGCTTGCACATCTTCCGGCGCAGACTGAAAACTCATCTCTTTGGACATGATGAGCAACTCTTACAGGGAAACATGTTCTTATTTCACTTTGTCATTTCTTGCTATTTGTGACCCATCGAAATCAGTAGCCGTGATGTATTAAGCAGGTGAAACAGGAGCATGAGGACACGGTGTGCTATGTTTCCTTGCAGATTCCTTGCAGATTGCAGATCGCTTCTCTGGTTGTTTTATTGCACAACAAAATCATGTAAATAACCCAATTTGTGTTCTGTGAAACTTTCGTTGCAGTTGTATGCCTTAAATGTAATTTAGGTTAACTTCCTGTTTTATTTAGATGCTTTTATTTTGAAGGCGAGTTTACACTGTTGACAGGAATGGTTGTTGCTATGGAAACAACATGCCTTCGTGTGTGGTTCGGGTGCCATCGTGTGGCCTTCTGTCGGCACCTTACTTGCTTCGGCTGTTGCCCTATGGCGTTATATGTGTGCCTCTATCCTGAGCACGCAATGAAACATGTTGAGCATAGAAAATGCTATTGAGCGCGCACTTGAATATTTTTGAGCACAGAGAAATATATTTTCTCTCATAAAACTCCTGCTCCGTGCGCAAGCAGACCGCTGCACGCGCTCTCTCTCCCCCGCTCGCTCGACCTCTCCAGCCTGTGCGCGCTCAGCTTTGCCTGCACTCGCTCAAGTTGTCACAGCGTTACAAATGTGCCACAAAACCAAACAATCGGAGAACTCGAGAAGGTCAATTCTGATTGGCTGGTCGTCTCCAATCATATCTTCTATCTGAGATGAGAGAGGGATTTTCGGTTGCCATCAGGCTGTTGACGTTCTTATTACACATCCATCGTTGACATTTACAGGACATGACAGACTCGAATGAAGAGAATAGCACGCCACAGTGTCAGGTGAGTTATACATTTCTAGTTTTCTGATATCACGTTATTGTTTGCAATGCCTTTGACGAAACCTTTTATCCGATCGTTTCAGATAAGGGTGAGTTTGCTTGCCGGCAACATAGCTATATGGGTAGTTTAAGCAAACAGCTAACAAACCGTAGCCTAATATTAGCGCTAGTTTGAACTGAAAATATGATCATGTTAATGTTACATCCTGAATTGATTGTGATCGCTACAATTAGATCGCTAGATACAGCATTGTGGAAGCATTATGAAAATAAATAAAATAAAAAGATGACTGATTATAGTAGATTTGTTCTTGTAATTATTGACTCATATTTCAGAAATGCTTTTTATTTTTCTGTATTATAGGCAGTGTTGTGCTAGTTACTGAAAACCAGTAACTAGTTACCATTACTAGTTACTTCATTTCAAAAGTAACTCAGTTACTTTACTGATTACTTACACCAAAAAGTAATGCGTTACTGTGAAAAGTAACGTTTTAGTTACTTAAAAAAGGGCTCCCATTATATTAATGCCCTTATAGCCTTCATTTCAGTTCTGTTATTGCATTGGAGAATAATACAATCTGTTGATCAACTTGACATGCATTATATGCAATCTGGATTGCATCGATATTAGCTGGCTTTACATTTTTGTATATTCTTTCTCCAGGTAGTTGGAAAAAGTTTTCCGTCCCATATGCCGTGTGCCGCCCGGACATGGTATCATGCTAACTAGCTCCCTGAAAGCGGGTGACTCCACTGTAGCAATAGCCTGCATGTGTTCTACAACATACCGTGCAATGGCTTTATCGACTTTTCCCTTGCTAGCAGTCCCTTGGTTAAAATCCAGCCGCTGTTGCTTAGGTGCAAGTGGGAGGTGGAGGTGCAAGTGGGAGGTGGAGGTGCAGGTGGAGGTGCAGGTGGAGGTGCAGGTGGAAGTGGAGGTGCAGGTGGAGGTGCAGGTGGAGGTGGAGGTGGAGGTGCAGGTGGAGGTGCAGGTGGAGGTGGAGTGGCGTCGGCTGAGTCTCTGTGGTCTTAGCTACTAGCTTCGTCCCAGCATGTTGTTTCTGCAGATGTTTTAAGAGATTTGAATGACTGGTTTGGGCAGTAGATAGGCTCTTTGACCCGCCAGGACACAACTTACATTTAACAGAAACTTTATTTTCTTTGTGCTCGACAAAAGCGAAATAGTGAGAATATCTCCAGGTGGAGAAACTCGACTTGAGCTCCGCCGCCGCCGCCATGATAGTCTTGTTAGTAAACAACACAAACACGCCCACAGCCCGTCTCCGCATGTGACACAGGAAGTATCTAAGTACATTTACTCAAGTACTGTACTTAAGTACAGTTCTCATCTCTGTTCACCTGCCTGTTGACTATATAAAAAACTAACGCAGTAACGGAGTAACGCACCATGTAGTAACGGTAACTGAGTTACTGAATTTAAAAAGTAATGCGTTAGAGTACTAGTTACTGCCAAAAATAACGGCATTACACTAACGCGTTACTTTGTAACGCGTTAGTCCCAACACTGATTATAGGGCTGTAGGATTAACATTATATTTCTTCTTATCTTGAGACATCGGCTGTTGTGTGAGTAACGAAAGTTTGACTCATCCTTCTCTAGTAATCCCAGCTGGCACAACATCCGACAATGTGAATGAACAGCGACCCCAAAATGTCACAGCAGGCCACGTGTGAGTCGATTGATTTGGGTGCACACTGTGTCGTATGAACCTTTATGGAACTCAGTTTGTACGTTTGTCTGAACATTATTAGCTTGTGAACTAGCTATCTTGGTAGGTTGCTAATGCTATCTAATTTAATGTTTGAATAAAGCTGTAGTATAAAGTTAAAGCCTGAAAAAGGAACTTTGGCGATATATCTGTTAAATATAAAATGTAATTGATCAACTACACATACACACACAAAGTACAATGAGAATTGTAATGTGTTGATGTTTTAGGCAGAGTGCAACATCTCATTGGCTGTGGCCAGGATGCTGTGCGGGGTTGACACTAACAGGCTGTTTTCATAAAAAATAATATGTTGATGTTTATGCCTCTGGTGCACAAATACTGAGAATGGACTTTACAGTGAACTCGGAGGCGTCGTGTTGCAGTTAAACTTGTGAAATGAAACAAATTTGCATATTTATAGGTTCTGACATTTTTAAGGAGGGAGGAGTATACTGTATGCCATTTTAAGGAGATAATTTAACTTGTTTTGTGGATAAACTTTATCAGACTAATTATTATTTGATATTATATAAGGGGTAAATGTAACGTTATTACTAGCTTCCACGTCTCATAGCTCGTTATCAGTCACCTATACGACTAACAACGAGTCCCTCTTCTTAACTAACCTGAGCTCTGTCTGTCCAACAGGACATATTGAGACAGCAGTTGATGGAAAGACTTCTCACCAAATGGCAATCAGCCTTGAACCAGCAACCACTACATGTGGACTATCTGGAGTTCCTGACTCGTCATGAGCTGATTATGTCTGAATCGTTCCATGAGCAGATGGGAGGTGTAGCAGAGATTACAGAAGCAATACGAAACCTACATCATGTTGTCCGGTTGGAAATGAACGCAAGCTCCATGCCCATTGTAGAACAGGAAACAGAAGTTGGTCCAGGTTCTGGTCAACCCAAATTGTGATAGAGAGAGAAAAGCTAACACATTTGCTGAGCACACATCTGCCAGTCCCCTGCATTGCAACATGCCTCTGCGTTTCAAGAACAACGATTTACAGGAGGATGCCAGAGTGTGGCTTGTCTATGAGAGGATCAGACAGCACAATGACTGACCAATACAAAATGCATATTGTATGAAGATCTCGACATCCACACAGCGACATAGCTGACCTATGCATGAAATCATAATCTGCTGCTTAAGACATGTCGTTCTTATCGTTAGTTTGATCACAAAGTGTATATATTTGTTTCAGCTCCTTGGAATAATTATTGAGCTGGAAAGTAATGATACCTGTTTAGATCCAATTATTATTATCCAATCTGGTTATATATTTTTAATACAAAGCATCTTAAAGGTGGGGTAGGTAAGTTTCAGAAACCGGCTCAAGTGCACTAAAATTTGAAAGTACACAGCCGAAAAGAATCCGCCCCTTCCTTCAGACTTCCTTACAGAGCACCTCCTCCAACACACATGAACGCGCACATGACGTCAGCAGACTGGTGGAAGTGGCCGCCTGTTGCTGGCGAGTCATTGAAGTATTGACATTTGTAGACACACATTTGTGTGTGCACGAGATGGAAGGCTGACAGACAGGGCGGCAATCCAATCAATTGGATGTACTTTGACAGAACTACGGCTTCCACAGATGACATTTTTTATGGATTTTTTGTCAAAGCACTTCAGATATTCATTGCTATCGGGATGTTCAGAGCATTCCATGGAATATAACAAAACGTGTATCTCGAGCCGGTTTCTCAAACTTACCTACCCCACCTTTAAGGGAGCAATAATGTATTGCCTTAAAGTGGACCTTGCTATATTTGAATAATATATTGTAGGGCCATACCTATATATATATATATATATATATAAAACATGTCTGTGAAGTTTTTTTTCAAAATACCAAACAGATCATGCATTTGAGCCATGCCTCATTTCGCTCTATTTGCTCTATTCCAGCCCTGTCTTCACAAGGGCTGATTCTGTGGCAAATGAGCTGCAGCTGACCACGCCTCCTGCAAAGGAGGGGGGTGACGCACGAGCATCATGTTACCATGCTGTTACCATGCCACGGCAACCTCTCATTCCCCTGATAGGTGGAGAGTTGCCCATATAGGCGGAGCACCTTGTTTCTGACGTCAGAACAATTTCAAATCGGTATCAGTCTGTATCAGATCCGTTGCAGCCCCGTTTTTAGAGATTTGGGTATGGAGGAAAAGAGAGGGTTGTGTTTTCTGACACTTGGTGAGTTCCCTGACACACCGGGGACACATATTCATGTATGAAAGACGTACAAAGGTGCATTTTGCATGATAGGTCCACTTTAAAGAAAATATATCTGAGTAAGCTGTAATAAATCAAGCTGCATTTTAGTATGTAAAATATACCAAGTTGATATTTTAGAAAATTACCTATATAATAATTTAAATACCAAATCCTGTTGATGGTTCTGTTGAAACACTATAGCCGCGTTCACACTGCGGTACTTTTCCCACAAAGGTTCATGCGAACTTAGTTCATGCGAACTCTTTAGTTCTCATGAACTAAGTACAGATCGCGTTCACACCGGAAAAAGTCCCTGGGGGTGGATTAGGCAAATGAAGCCGCTGACGTCACTTCTTCTTCTTCTTCTGCTTTGGGTTTACTGGCAGGCCGCAAACCACTTCACGGCGTATACTGCCGCCCAAAGTCCCCGGCCGGAAGTCCCCGGAGTTGGGGACTGGCTTCAGTAGAAGCTGCTGCTGGGAGTCCCAGCAGCTTCAATGAAAGTCCCTGCTCTCTAGCAGGGACTTTCGAGGGGGTAAAAAGGTTCGCATGAACTACTTTTAGTACTGGCTCTTTTTGGTGTGAACGCGATCATGAACTAAGTTCGCATGAACCTTTGTGGGAAAAGTACCGCAGTGTGAACGCGGCTTATGTGTAAAGATGTAGGACGTGCCTATCTTTCTTAGATGGTATAATACAACACTAAAAGCTCTAAGGCTAGCCGTAGCTGAAAGCAGATGTAAACTATTTCATCTGGTTCTATGCAGATCATGTACTTGGATGCTGCAACAAATAACAGAGCATCAACTGCATACTCATTCTTCCTGAGATCACCCCAGCTTCATGGCTAACCATCAAGGTATTTGCCCTGACAAAACAAAAAGTGGATGTTTTTTTACATGTTTAAAAAAAAAATGTGATACACTAATATACTAGCAACAATATCTTTCATTTCATCTACTGAAGTTAAAGTAAACCTTGTTAAATTAATTATTCAATTATTTATTATTAAAATGTATTTTCATCTTAGGGTAAGGGATCAGGGAGTCGAAAACGTGGACATCGCACAATACATGTTTGCCACACGGAGCACAGGAAGAGCCAGCTTCATCTCTGGAAAGAGTGTCCACAATCAGAGGTTAGTAGGGTTTTTATTAGTAGCTGTAGCAGTTTGGTTGTTCAATGAAAGCACAAATAGCTGTAGAAATCCAAGTAAATCAATTGAAATGTAATTCTAGGATGGAGCGACTTTGGCGTGACGTCTGGGTTGCAGTCAGCAGCAAGTACCATGATGTTCTTCACTCTCTGGAGGGAGATATCTCTGATGTGGTTCACCTCTTCGGTGTGCACTGCATCTTTGTCCCTCGACTTCGAGCAGACCTTGACCCCTTTATCCAAGGATGGAATAATCATCCTCTGAGGACAGAGGCCGGACTCACTCCTGAACAGCTGTGGTGTATGGGACATCTCCAAGATCTAGACGAAGGGGAGAGACTTGAGGTAACAGTTATAAAGAGAGTTCCCATTAAATATATTTAAAAAACAATTGAGTTGCAAAGGTCTCAGATACATCTAGTTTTGAGACATAATAGACATCAACGTCAATTGGACTATGCAGCATGAAAGCCAACATTATTTTGTTTAGATGTATTTCTTAACAACATGGTTAAAAGGTCTGAATCAATGTGAGCTTCTGTCTTCAATTGTGATATGCTGTAATTCAATTCAATGGTTTCCATGTACAAAGCTTACAGTTCTGTTGCATTGAGTGATGAGAGGCAGATCTGACCGATGTATAACATTATTGGAAACAGCAACCTGTTCAATAACTATTTTTTCTAGAATAATACAACTTTGAGTAAACAAAATCACCTTTATGTAACATGTTCATATTTAAAAACCACACGTTACATAAGTGTATGAAAATACTTCATGTACTAAACTTATTTTAATTGTTTTCCTGGATCCTTAGGAACTTCAAGACCCAGGCATCGACTGGGAGTACCATCTGCAAGAAGACTGGAACGGGGCAGTTCTGGTTCCTGAAGTTGTGTGCCCCCTGGATGACGAAGACCTAGAAGAACTTCTGAGAACTGTTGATCATCTGGAACATTCTCGGTCACATGGCCGTGACTTGTACACACGATTCTTGCACAGTGTGTACAATGACAAGAAGGTTCTGAAGGTTAACTTATAAACTGATTACAACAACCTTGGGTCACAGATATCTGTGGAGAATACACAGAGCCCAACCATTGCTCCTTATTTGCCTTTCTGCTTGTCTGATGTTTTGTTAAAAAACGTTGTAACATTGTATCCTTTCCCAACTAATAAAAGCATGACTTCATCAAACAGCCATTAACAAATAGCTTTAAACATATATACACTCAGCTCTTGCCTTAGTTTGAGTAGAGCTAGTTGTTTTAAACTCTGGAATCCACCACCATATCTCTCTGCTCACCCATGATTCTTCTAAAGTCAGTGCTGAGATGCTTTACTGGAAAAGTCACAGTTGTAGTGCACGCACTCACAACTGGGTAACAAATCCGGAGCCGCTCCTTGCAGTCATGGTCAAATTTGCATATTATTTTGAAATGTCTCTTTTCATCAGCGAGGATGGGGGTGTGGGCCCCCCGTCATCCATTGGAGCACGTGTGGCCCTGCCAGAGGCTCCTTGTCACCAGCTGCACTGTCTGTCTCCCCATCTGTGACGGATGTATATTTTAAATAACACAAATTAAGAAAAGCAGTTTAAACTCGTTTAAAAAAATATCCATGACATGTATTAGGTATGTGCTCAGTACATTAAAATCAGTAAAGCATTCATTCATATGTGTACTGCATTCTACAGTACATCATACCTGACATTTCACCTTCCCCTCAGTTCTCTCCTTAGACGTCCCTTTCTCGCTAAAACGTGGCTGGCCGTTCGTCATGATGAAATCTGCATCTGGCTATAAAGAGAGTGAATGCAGATTGAGTTTAATATCTTGTAAGTGTTCAAACCAAAGCTATTAAGGCAATACAGAATGAAAAGTACAATACAAAAGAAGAATAGAGTCTAAAAATAAATAAATAGTGGCAGTTAAAATTCTAGCCATACGGCTCCATGCCCTTTCTGAGTTGCTGCAGCATTGGAATCAGTCTTGTTGTGGAATGTTGGACAATTGCTCTTTGAAGAAAAGCAGAAAGAAACTAGACACTGGTTTGAAAAATAAACATTTTTCAATGAATATTATACAACTCTTACCGAATGATGCTGTCGTTATTGTCCAGTTTGAGCTGGCTTGTGTATCCACAGCTGACCCTTTCATCAGAGACTGCTCATCTGCAGAATCTTCGCCCTGAGAATGTGCAACTTTGAAATAAAGGACAGATGTACAATAGGTGTTAAAACATAGATCTAATTCATATCTAGCCATGCTCAACAGAGACTCACCTTGCTGATGAGAAGACCGGATTCTAAATCAGAAACATCCTCCTTTGACAGTGAATGAATGTGCACCTCTCCTGTGCAGAGGAAGGCGTAGCACCGCACTCTCAGAGAGGCAGGATGCTTCCTGACATCCTTTCACCAATAGTTCTGTGTGCAAGGTAGAGAAAGTGTCTGTAAAAAACCTCCTTACATAAATGACAATGTGTACGAAAACAGTATGTGACCAACCTGAAGTTGTCGTTATCAAGGCCTGTCAAAGAGTACTTAGGATTCCCCCTGGCTCCCAGCTCCTTCAAAGAATCTGTTTTCAATACCTGAAGCGATGTCTTACGGAAAAAAGCAAATAATCAATGATCCTTTGGTTTGTTTAATATCAAAACAAAACAGTTACATGCACTTACCGGTCAAAACCTCTTTCCTTATTGCTCCAGTGCCACCGCCTGCCTCTCCTATGTGGACACCTTAAGAGCACTGGCAGGAGACGCAGCTCCCCGTTCCACTGGAGAACGCTCCGCTCTGGAAGGCCCTCTCTGTCCACTCAGTTTGAACTCTGTGGTGGTGTCAACTTGGTGTTCAAGTAAGCGCAATACATCTTCCGTGCTTAAGGGAGAGGACAGAGAAAATATAAGACTATCCCAATTTCCCAAACATGTTGTAAACATTGTTGCCATATAACTGTCTATTATTATGCTGAACAATATTTGGGAAAGAAAGGGCCGCGTGATTAGAAATGAGTGCACCACATGCTATGTTTTGAATAGCCTGTTAAAATAATTTGAGGGCTTTTGGGGGAGACATGAAAGCATGTGGATGGTGCTCATCATTTATGCTGTATTTGATATAAACTCATGCAAAGGTCATCTTAATAAAACTTACCTTTTTGGTTTGCATGCTGGAGCTTGAGCAGCTTAACTTGGACTATTGTTCTCTGCTGCAGGAGTCCCTGAACATTCAAAGCTGCACAAACAAGATGCCGTTTAAAACACTGACTACGGAGACATTCTACAGGTGGTACATCTATCACATATCGTGTTTATGATACAAAGAGCAGAACCAGGCAGATCACCTCTCTCCACATAGGCTAGCATCAGGGGCGGCGCCAGGGGGTATCTAGGAGTTGCTATAGCAACTCCAACAATTGGCCTAGCAACGGCTTAGCAACCCCATTGTTTTGATATGAAAATGTATCATATGTATACACATTCTCGCAGCCCGCGAGAATGTGTATACATATGATACATTTTCGCGGGATCTATCAGGGGCGGGTCGTTGTAATTTACTGTGAACTGTTACTTGGCTAATTCTCAGTAGATCGTAAATGGAAACATTTCTCACAGTCACAAGTCAGCGTAAACGACCGCGTTCTCTAACGGAGCCGGTCCAGCCGGACAACCCTGCTATCCACAAGGATCCCGATGTTCACTATGAAAACCGGGAGGATTGGGACCACGAAGAACAGGTGCCCCCGCCAACTGACCCGCTGCACCCGCAGCAGCAGGACCAGCAGTGCTCCTCTCCGCACCGTGATGATCCACTGCCCTCATTTCCTCCACCCTGCTCTCTGCAGAGCTCCACTCCAGAATATACAAATTCTGCTAGTCAGTGATTCTCAGACACAGCGTCTCACCCTTTGAGCATGCTCAGAAATGAGCAGTCGCTCCTCTCAGTTACAAATGGTCATTTTAAATGAATCAAGAATGTGTTGTATTTTCCGACATGGCGCATTGTTCGAGGCGTGCTGACAGTGAGATCTAACACGGGGAATTGTGAATGAGGAGAAGAGAACTGAGGAGGAGGAGGAGGAGGAGGAGGAGGAGGAGGAGGAGGAGGAGGAGGAGGAGGAGGAGAGTCACAGAGTGAGGCCAGAGAGGAGGAAAAGTGCGTTATTTAGGCAATGTTTTTGGTGAGAGTTAGGGAGAGACCGCCCCTTCCAGGTGTGTGTATGTGTGTGCGTTTTCCAGTGTGTGTCACGTGAAAGTCATGAGTGTTACACTATTGATTGGTTCTGTAAATAAAGAGAACGTTTTCGACATTGAAGGCTTGAGTGATCTTGAATAGCGGTGAACGCTACAATATGAACAGGCTCGTGCTTTGCCCACTGGTATTGTTTGTATATTTTGAAAATTAACTAGCAACACCGTGCTGTCATATAGCAACTGCTAAGCTACTGCAGCAAAACAATCCTGGCGCCGCCCATGGCTAGCATGGACTGTGATTTCATCGTCTGGGAATTCTTTGGTGCAAATTGGACACACCACCTAAAGTTAGAAAGAAATATGCTCCATGTTACAAAGAGCTGAAGCACAAAGGGAACTAAAGGGATTGTGCAGTTTAGTTGTGTGCTGTTTTGCCTTGCAAGCGTTCGCCCCGATACACAATTCATCAGAGGACTGCAGATTAACAAAAAAGTCATTTATTTCAATAAACAATTTATATTTCCCTCGTCTTTTTCTAAAGGCAATTTACCAAAACAAAAACAATTTGCTCTCACCTCATCAACAGTCTCCTCAGAGGACAGTTTCCCACTGCATGTCCTAATGTGTACTGCAAGCATCTGCAAAGGCATCCCTTCATGACATTGGAAACATGTCTTCTTTGGCATTTTTGCAAAGCAATGCGAGTCAGGGGGCAGTGGAGAGGTGTCCAATGCGAGTCAGGGGGCAGTGGAGAGGTGTCCAATGCGAGTCAGGGGGCAGTGGAGAGGTGTCCAATGCGAGTCAGGGGGCAGTGGAGAGGTGTCCAATGCGAGTCAGGAGGCAGTGGAGAGGTGTCCAATGCGAGTCAGGGGGCAGTGGAGAGGTGTCCAATGCGAGTCAGGAGGCAATGGAGAGGTGTCCAATGCGAGTCAGGGGGCAGTGGAGAGTTGTCCAATGCGAGTCAGGGGGCAGTGGAGAGGTGTCCAATGCGAGTCAGGGGGCAGTGGAGAGGTGTCCAATGCGAGTCAGGGGGCAGTGGAGAGGTGTCCAATGCGAGTCAGGGGGCAGTGGAGAGGTGTCCAATGCGAGTCAGGAGGCAGTGGAGAGGTGTCCAATGCGAGTCAGGAGGCAGTGGAGAGCTGTCTTTAAACAACTCTCCTGTTATCTCCATCAGAACAACCTTCTGGATCCGCACCAGTCTGGTTTTAAGGCAGGTCACTCCACAGAAACTGCCCTCCTTGCTGTCACTGAGGAACTGCACACGGCTAAAGCAGCCTCCCTCTCCTCTGTCATCATCCTGTTGGACCTGTCTGCTGCATTCGACACGGTGAATCATCAGATCCTCCTTCGCACTCTCCAAGAACTTGGAGTTTCAGGCTCTGCACTTTCCCTCCTCACCTCATACCTCAAAGACCGTACCTACAGGGTAACTTGGAGAGGGTCCGAGTCCGACCCTTGTCAATTAACTACAGGGGTCCCTCAGGGCTCTGTTCTTGGTCCCCTCCTCTTCTCCCTGTACACAAACTCGCTCGGATCTGTCATTAGCCCGCATGGTTTTTCATACCACTGCTACGCTGACGACACCCAACTAATTCTGTCCTTTCCCCGCTCAGAGACCCAGGTCGTCGCACGCATCTCTGCTTGTCTAGCTGACATCTCTCAGTGGATGTCCGCTCATCACCTCAAGCTCAACCTTGACAAGACTGAAGTGCTTTTCCTTCCGGGAAAAGATTGTCCCACTCTTGACCTGACCATCAACATCGGCACCTCTGCTGTCTCCCCGACCCAGACTGCAAGGACTCTGGGTGTGACCCTAGATAACAACCTGTCCTTCACTGCAAATATCGCTGCTACAACCCGCTGCTGCAGATACACGCTTTACAACATCAGGAGGATACGTCCCCAGCTGACCCAGAAAGCCACGCAGGTTCTGGTCCAGGCTCTCGTCATCTCACGCCTAGACTACTGCAACTCCCTCCTGGCTGGTCTACCTGCATGTGCCATCCGACCTCTGCAGCTCATCCAGAATGCAGCGGCTCGCCTGGTCTTCAACCTTCCTAAATTTTCCCACACCACTCCGCTCCTCCGCTCCCTCCACTGGCTTCCAGTAACTGCTAGAATTCACTTCAAGACACTGGTACTTGCGTACCATGCTGTGAATGGATCTGGCCCTTCCTACATCCAGGACATGGTTAAACCGTACACCCCAGCGCGTGCACTACGCTCTGCATCAGCCAAATGACTCGCTGCACCCTCGCTGCGAGGGGGACCCAAGTTCCCATCAGCAAAAACATGTGGGTTTGCTATCCTGGCTCCTAAATGGTGGAATGAGCTCCCCATTGACATCAGGACAGCAGAAAGCTTACACACCTTCCGGTGCAGACTGAAAACTCATCTCTTTCGACTCCACTTAGAGCGATAGAATGACTAACAAATAACTGCTAACAGAGCACTTATATACTAATAAAGGACTGGCTTATCTAAAGCCAGTTGAGTAGCACTTGAACTGATTGGCTCTATGAAACCTGATGTACTTATATGATTCTGTTTTCCTCAAGGTTGTGTCTTCCTGGTCGAATGTACTTATTGTAAGTCGCTTTGGATAAAAGCGTCAGCTAAATGCAATGTAATGTAATGTAATGTGTCCAATACGAGTCAGGGGGCAGTGGAGAGGTGTCCAATGCGAGTCAGGGGGCAGTGGAGAGGTGTCCAATGCGAGTCAGGAGGCAGTGGAGAGGTGTCCAATGCGAGTCAGGGGGCAGTGGAGAGGTGTCCAATGCGAGTCAGGAGGCAGTGGAGAGGTGTCCAATGCGAGTCAGGAGGCAGTGGAGAGGTGTCCAATGCGAGTCAGGAGGCAGTGGAGAGGTGTCCAATGCGAGTCAGGAGGCAGTGGAGAGGTGTCCAATGCGAGTCAAGAGGCAGTGGAGAGGTGTCCAATGCGAGTCAGGAGGCAGTGGAGAGGTATCCAATGCGAGTCAGGAGGCAGTGGAGAGGTGTCCAATGCGAGTCAGGAGGCAGTGGAGGCAGCTCCTTATATCCGTTAGCGCAGCTAGCTAGCACCCGATGCTAACAACAACAATGCATGTAAGGTCTCTCTCTCGCTCGCTCGGGCCACACATACACACACCCTCCCGGTCCTCCCGATGGCCAGTCGGTGCCTGCCGGTGAGCGTGGAAGTGTGGTCTGCCACAAGCAGGCAGCAGGAGCGGGGCTGTCAGCAGCATCAGTTTGTAGATGGTATTTTAAACTCGATGCTCTCTGAAACTACGGGGCGGCCGAGGAAAAAAATAATAATTTTTTTTTGCGTTAATGCGCTATTAACGCGTTAACTTAACAGCCCTAATTTATATATATTTTGGTTGAAACTAAGCCAAAAAAAAACATAAATAATAAAAAAATAATAAAATCGATTTTTTTAAAATAATATTCGATTATGGAGAGTGTAGCAAATATTCGAATAATCGCTGGCATCCCTAGTTGAAAGTGAGATGATAATGCATGTTTAAACATACCCAATGAAGCAAGAGATCTAATAGCAGCAGGTAAAGTATTCCAGTCTGTTGGGGCTTTGAACATGAACGCTCTTGTGCCAGTCCATTTTTTTGCAGAGGGGACAGAGAAATAAATCGGAACAGAATGTCTGACTTGATGATTTGACGAGTAGGGTACGAAATACTGCTTTAAATAAAGGGGGTGGTTAAGATAAATGCATTTAAATAGCAGCTGAAGCCAATGCGTGTGTCTTCTTACATTTAAAGAAGGCCATTTAAGTTGGTTATACATTGTGCAGTGATGTGTACGAAAAGGACAACCAAGAACAAATCTGCGTAGTGTGTTGTAGGCTATGTTGAGTGGAGCAAGATCTGATTTATGTGCATTTTGGTAGACAACTTCACAATAGTCCATAATTGGATAAATACGTTGAGAAGCAATTCTCTTTCGGACACTGAGCGTAAAACAATTGCGAGAGCGGTGTAAAACACAGATTCCGTAATTGACTTTTTGTATTACATGCTTTATATGTAGTTTAAATGAAAGTTCAGAGTCTAGCCATACACCAAGATATTTAAAGCTATCAACTTTATGCAGAGAAGTGCCATCCTTACATGTTATTACTACATTAGGTTTGGATCTGAGCTTCTGCCTGCTACCAAAGACCATGGTATAAGATTTTGTTTTGTTAAGCAGTAGTTTATTGTGTGATAGCCAGTCCTGTAAGATATTAAAATCCGATTGAAGAGAGATCTGAATTTGTGAAAAATCAGATTTGGATGTATATATGACACTGTCATCAGCATAAAGGTGAGTACAACAATTAATGAGACAAGAAGATAAATCATTTATGTAAATAGAGAACAGAAGTGGGCCCAGAGTTGATCCTTGGGGTACACCCTTTTGTTGGATCAACAGGTCAGACTGTTTTCCATTAACAACCACACATTGCTTTCTACTGTGAAGGTACGAGTTAAACCATAACACTGTATTATTAGAAAGGCCAATGCCGTGAAGTTTATCCAGGAGCAGATATCGATCAACGAAATCAAAGGCTTTTGTCAAGTCAATAAAAATGGCACCTGTGAGTTCACCATCATCTGCAGCAGAGTCATTCGTAAATGTAAGTAGGGCAGTTGTTGTGGAGTGATTAGGCCTGAAACCAGATTGAACCAGAGATAAAATATTATAAGTATTGAGATAATGTGACAGTTGATTATAAATGATGTTCTCCAAAACTTTGGAAATAGAACAGATTATAGAGATTGGTCTATAATTATTTGTATCAAGTAAATCACCACCTTTATGCAGTGGAATGATGCGTGCACAAATCCAAATAGTCGGCAACTCACAGGTGGACAAAGACAGGTTTAACAAATCAGCAAGTGGGTACATGAGAATATGGGATGTTAATTTTATGAACCTGTTTTCTATACCATCGAGTCCTGCACTGCCATCCACTTTTAATTCAGTGATAGCATTATGAACTTCGTGTGGTAGAATCTTCTTAAAAGAAAAAGAACTGTTGCAGTATGAGTTACTATTAGAAATACCAGTCGTCAAATAGGAGTCAGATAGTAGTGTGGAACATAGACTGAACAAAAATATAAACGCAACACTTTTGTTTTTGCTCCCATTTTTCATGAGATGAACTCAAAGATCAAAGAAGAAACATTTTCTATATACACAAAATAACCATTTCTCTCTAATATTGTTCACAAATCTGTGATAGTGAGCACTTCTCCTTTGCCGAGATAATCCATCCCACCTCACAGGTGTATGGGCTCAGAACAGTCTCATAATACACACATGCGCACAGAAGGATTCACACTTGTATTTCATGATCCACAAAAGGATTCAAACTTGTATTTCCGGATCCACACTTGTGTTTTTCAATGCACACACAAATGTATTCCGTTTCATATGCATGTAAATAAAATCCAAATACAGAAAAAAGTTTTACATGTGTATTTTTGATCCTCACATATTTGTTTTCCGTTTAAATCCTCTGAACCTGCAAACACAAACAGCTTTCTGTGCACGGATCGCTGTGCATTCGTGTATGGGTTTTTTGAGACTCCCCTGACGGTCAGCTGATTCGTACTTGTAATTATTTCTATCTATAGCCAATCAGATGTCTCCTCAATTCTAAGCCAATCACATGAGCATGCCCCCACGAGGGTAGATTTCTTGCGTTCATGACGTAGCGCTTCATGTACGCATTTTGCGCAGTCCGGAGCTGACAGCTCCATGGAGCCTGCCTGCAGGCGGTAATGTCAGGACACCCTCCACTCTCAGTACAGCGCCACTTTCCGAACAGGAAATGCACGCAAATACAAGCCTTTATATTATCAAGGTACAGCGCCACTTTCCAAACCATTGATGAATGCTTGTTACACAAAAACGGCAGGCAAAACCGTTTTAAATGTGTGTTTCCTGTATGGCGAATACAGCTGCTTTATTTATGTCTGTATGAAGTTGTTGTGAGTGTGGAGGGAGCAGCTACAGGTTAGCTTAGCCTAATCGATCAGTGCACTACGAAGCCAGTGCTACACAGTGACCTGTTAACGGGGGGAGCCCCGCCGGTCATTATCGGCCGATATTCACTCTTAATAGTTTGATCGGTGCTCTCTATAAAGGCCGATCAGGAGAGCTGGATCTGATCGATATGGACATAAACGCGAGTGAAGTATAACCGGATGCGAGAGAGAGATCAGATCAGCTGCTGAGTCTGACGGAGACACGCTCCTCTGCATGATCACCTGATGCTCTGCATGATCACCTGATGCTCCGCCCTCTGTTTAGCGAGCTGACCGGACTGCGCAAAATGCGTATGAAGGAATCTTACCCTCGTGGGGGCGCGCTCGTGTGATTGGTTTAGAATGAAGGAGACATCTGATTGGCTATAGATAGACAAAATTACAAGTACGAATCGGCTGACCGTCAGGGGAGTCTCAAAAAACCCACACACGAATGCAAAGCGATCCGTGCACAGAAAGCTGTTTGTGTTTGCAGGTTCAGGGGATTTAAACGGGAAACTAATAAATGAGGATCAAAAATACATATGTAAAACTTTTTTCTGTATTTGGATTTTATTTACATGTATATGAAACGGAATACATTTGTGTGTGCATTGAAAAACACAAGTATGGATCTGGAAAAAAAGTTTGAATCCTGCTGTGCGCATGTGTGTATTATGAGACTGTTCTGAGCCCATACAGGTGTGGCATATCAAGATGCTGATTAGACAGCATGATTATTGCACAGGTGTGCCTTAGAATGGCCACAATAAAAGGCCACTCTGAAACGTGCATTTTTGCTTTATTGGGGGGGTCTGAAAACTAGTCAGTAGCTGGTGTGAGGGGTAGGGTTAGGGTAATGTTGTGAATCGAGTGGCCCATGGTGGTGGTGGGGTTATGGTATGGGCAGGCGTATGTTATGGACGATGAACACAGGCCACTCGATTCACAACATTACCCTAACCCTACCCCTCACACCAGATACTGACTAGTTTTCAGACCCCCCCAATAAAGCAAAAATGCACGTTTCAGAGTGGCCTTTTATTGTGGCCAGCCTAAGGCACACCTGTGCAATAATCATGCTGTCTAATCAGCATCTTGATATGCCACACCTGTGAGGTGGGATGGATTATCTCGGCAAAGGAGAAGTGCTCACTATCACACATTTTTTCAGATTTGTGAACAATATTTGAGAGAAATGGTTATTTTGTGTATATAGAAAATGTTTTAGATCTTTGAGTTCATCTCATGAAAAATGGGAGCAAAAACAAAAGTGTTGCATTTATATTTTTGTTCAGTGTACAAACAAAGAGTCGATATTTTTCCAAGACCATTTAGTGCTTCACATAATAAAATACACAACGGCTGTAGCCTGATTATGCTTTAGGAGCTGTAGTATAGTGTGTAGGTGTGTGCGTGGTACAGTGTGTAGGTGTGTGTGTTGTACAGTGTGTAGGTGCGTGTTGTACAGTGTGTAGGTGCGTGTTGTACAGTGTGTAGGTGTGTGCGTGGTACAGTGTGTAGGTGTGTGTGTTGTACAGTGTGTAGGTGCGTGTTGTACAGTGTGTAGGTGTGTGTGTTGTACAGTGTGTAGGTGTGTGTTGTACAGTGTGTAGGTGCGTGTTGTACAGTGTGTAGGTGTGTGTGTTGTACAGTGCAGGTGTGTTGTACAGTGTGTAGGTGTGTGTGTTTGTTACGCCCAGGTCTAGGGGAACCTAGGCGCAGCACAAAATGCATACTCCCCCTCACCTGTTCACTCATACGCAGCCACACAGACACAGGAGGAGGACGAAAATATCTGCACACAAACAACATAACGACCCAGGGTCGTAACACTGTTGTATAGTGCATAGATGCGGCGGACAGACAGGTCTCAGTTGGTTTGGTGTCCTATGCTTACTTTTAATACTTGTAAATACAACTTTTGGCCCGTAAACTCAATTCCCCATTTCAGCGACCAGGGAGGGGGGGGATATATCCAGTCTCTGATTGTGTTACGTTATTATGAGAGTGCTCTCATACTTGTTTGATTCTGAAATTGTATATATTTATATAAATATGTGTGTGTGTGTATGTGTGTGTGGCCTAGCATTACTATACTTGTGGGGACCTAAATCTGTTTACACAAATTGGAGGTCCCCATGAGGGGAATCATTCATTTTAGGGTGAAGACTTGGTTAGGTTTAGGATTAGGGTAAGGGTTAGGCATGTGTTGGTTATGGTCAGGGCTCTGGACTAACTTTTTTCACCATCCTCCCGGAACCGTCCCGAAATACAATCTAAGCCAGTGGTTCTCAAATGGGGGTACGCAGACCCCTAGGGGTACGTTGGAGTACTGCAGGGGGTACGTGAGATTTTTTTTATGTTAATTGAAAAAAAACATTAATGCATTTACACAACTACTAATAGTAGATTAACTACTTTATTCAAAGGTTCACAGTAATTCTGGATAATAAAATGGGAACAATAAACGGGGTGCTCTCTTTTCCTCTCCCTCTCCTGACAGCCCGTTAGTCTCGTGCAGCTCGACAGTAAAGAATACATATATTTATAACTAGTTTAGCTAGTTCCAGAGTAGATAAACTAGCTAAGTGTGTTAGGTCTAACTCTTAGTGTATTTTTGCTCAGCTCAACGGTCCGTCACAGCGGCGGAGCTGTGATCATACAGAGCTGCGTGTTCTCTGTCAGCAGCAGCTGATCTGATCTCTGATCTCTCTCTCGCGTCCAGTTAGACTACCCTAACCCTGTCCAAATCTATCAGATCTAGCTAGTTCTAGTTAATGATATGACTGCCTGCTTTTCAAAGGACCTAAACAATAAGCGTTGCTTGGCAATGGCGTGTGGTGTGGCCGCAAAGTATAGCGCAGCATTATGCATATGTTTATATGAGGGGTCAAAATCCCATGCTCATATATTTTTTTCTCTTCATTCCCCACGACCCAAAATAAATAAATATACAAATATACCAATTTTAGGAAAAGTAAGGAAGTTTGAGCAGTGTGGGTTTTATATTAACATAGTTTCACATATTTCAAAACACGAAGTGTAATAACCGCAGTGGCCTCCCTGTCAGAATGACAAAGATCCTCAGTGAAGCACAAGCCCATGTTTCACTACATTGTACAACTTATTAAAAAGATCAGTTCAATGCAACTAATGTCATCTCAGTGTTATTGCATGTTAGAATTGGTTTGCCATGAATTTAGTGATGGATTGTAAACATTTGAAATGTAGCATTTAAGTGTTTCTCAGTTACATTGTTGTTGTTTTAATAAATCAGACACTGATGGTGCAGCGCTGTGCTGTACCTCTTTGCAGTATATAGGCATTTTTTCCTTAACAAATCGTTTTTGCGCTGATCAGGCGGTACGTGGCTGGATCCACTGATCTAAGCCGTTTCGAAATTAATGTGGACCGTCCCGAATTTAAAATGTTAGTTTTTCTACATTATCATTAGTTAAAATCATTCAAAGTGACCTTTAACATAAATAAAACATCATACAAATCATTAGATGATAATTCATCAACCTTTTTATTTGAGTAAATCATTCAATCACATAAACAAAGGCCAAATATATTTAAACAAACACACAAATGAGAAAATGACTCTAATATTGAATCCAATTATCAAACAATCCAACTCTGTCCTGAAGACAGAACCCAGAGTACCCGCTAACAGGATGACGGCCTGTCAGTCAGGAGACCTTTACGAACGGCCCCCTCGCACACAGACGGGAGAGAGATCTCGTCTGGATTGGAAAGCTCGAATACATCATAGACGCATGTTGTAGTCTTTTTGCATTTTAGAAACGGAGTTGGCGAAACTAAAACTGCGATATAATGTGTATGTAGCAATAACACATAAGACATATATTATTTAAATGTCTCCAGTACCGATAAAAAGTCCGATAGCGTCGGCGCTTAACGTTACCACTGTCTTTAATAATTCTGGCCCAGGGCCCGTTTAACACCGGGGCTCGGTACCCATCCCTCCCTGGGGAGAGGCAGCATATTGCTAAGGACTAAATACGATGGAGGGTTCTCTTCTCAGCCTTATTACCCATAGGGGATGAAGAGGAGTAAGTAAGTAAAGAGGCCGGCGCTCCAGGGTCTGGTTCTGCTGTGCGTTTTTGTGATGTAACGGTAAAACCCCTTAACTTAAAATCAAGTGTGTGTGTGTGTGTGTGTGTGTGTGTGTGTGTGTGTGTGTGTGTGTGTGTGTGTGTGTGTGTGTGTGTGTGTGTGTGTGTGTGTGTGTGTGTGTGTGTGTGTGTGTGTGTGTGTGTCCCGCAGCTGTAGCCTGTTATTGTCTCATTATACCGCACTGTGAATGAATCAAAGTAAATATATAAGTGGTCATGAACATGTAACCGGTCTGGTTTGACGCCACATGTGATCTCTGCGTTGTGTTGTGTTGTGTGAATGCAAACGACTTCTTTCTTGCCAACCAGGATGTATGCTCTGTGCAAAACAGAATATCATAATTAAAGCAGGAAATGGCTTCATCAGCTTTCTAACTTCACACTTCTCCTCAGTGGGGCCTGAAGCTAACTGAGGAAAGTATACCGAGTTCTACAGATATCCATGGTGGCAAACCAGTTTTTCTTTGTAAATTAATATATACAAATATAACCATTAATTTACACTTACAAAACAAATAATACAATTCACAGTTACAAAACACAAAAAGAATACCCACATACCTGTGCAAAACAGAATATAATAATTAAAGCAGGAAATGGCTTCATCAGCTTTCTAACTTTACACCTTCAGTGGAAGAAAACACCCACATGTTAGGTTAGCATATAGCTAAACTTTAGAAAGCTCCCACACACTGTTTGAAGCGCTGCACATTATATATAAACTACAGTCACACACGGCAAAATATAGATATTAACTGCAAATAGGTTTGGCTTGTGTGAAGTGTAACATTACACAATCTATTAACATATAAAATACAACAGTTATGACACCACTCGTTCCACTTACTTCTCCTCAGTGGGGCCTGAAGCTAACTGAGGAAAGTAGCGCGAGTCTGCAGAAATGTGCCGGTGCCAAGAGTACCAAAATAAAATGTACTTTTCAAAATAAAAGCATCTAAAAAATAAAGTGACAGTGACAAGTTTTACAAATAAAGTATGGACAAAAATGATTTTACTGAAATATAAACAAGTGATGTTATACATCAGTTAGTTACAAACACATCTGTCCATCAAGGCAAGGCAAGACAAGTTTATTTATATAGCACTTTTCAACGCAAGGCAATTCAAAGTGCTTTACAAAAAATGAAAGACATTAAGCATTAAAAAAGAAAAGCTAATAAAATAAACATTAAAAGGAAAAAAACATGGATAAAAGTTACAGTGCAGTCTAAAATATGAATAGTTCAATTAAACATTAAAAGAAACAGTACATGGATAAAAGTTACAGTGCAGTTTAAAATATGAATAGTTCAATTAAACATTAAAAGAAAAAATACATGAATAAAAGTTACAGTGCAGTTTAAGATATGAATAGTTCAATTAAAAGCAGCGACAAAAAGAAAAGTCTTCTTGCTGGATTTAAAAGTAGTCAGAGTTGCAGCGGACCTGCAGGTTTCTGGGAGTTAGTTCCAGATATTTGGAGCATAATAACCGAACGCTGCTTCTCCATGTTTAGTTCTGACTCTGGGGACAGAAAGCTGACCAGTCCCTGAAGACCTGAGAGATCTGGATGGTTCATCATTTAGCAGGAGGTCAGAAATGTATTTTGGGTCTAAACCATTCAGTGCTTTATAAACCAGCAGCAGTATTTTGAAATCTATTCTTTGACACACAGGAAGCCAGTGTAAAGACTTCAGAGCAGGAGTGATGTGATCCACTTTCTTAGTGTTAGTGAGGACTCGAGCAGCGGCGTTCTGAATCAGCTGCAGCTTTCTAATAGATTTTTTAGTGATACCTGTGAAGACACCATTGCAGTAGTCCAGTCTACTGAAGATAAAAGCATGGACAAGTTTTTCCAAATCCTGCTGTGACATTAGTCTTTTAATCCTAGATATATTCTTTAGGTGATAGTAGGCTGATTTAGTAACTGTTTTAATGTGACTGTTGAAACTCAGGTCAGAGTCCATGACTACACCTAGATTTCTGGCTTTATCTGTTGGTTTGAACATTGCAGACTGAAGCTCAGCGTTAACTTTTATACGTTCTGCCTTGGCTCCAAAAACCATTACCTCAGTTTTATCTTTGTTTAATTGGAGAAAGTTCTGACACATCCAGTCATTGATTTGTTCAATGCACTTACTCGTTACGTAAATGTGTGTGTGATCTGCATAGCTATGGTAACTTATTTTGTTGTTCTTCATTATCTGAGCCAGTGGTAGCATGTAGATGTTAAAGAGAAGAGGCCCCAAGATGGAGCCTTGAGGAACCCCACATGTCATATTTGTCAACTCAGATGTGTATTTACCTATAGAAACAAAGTTGTTTCTATCCTTTAAGTAGGATTCAAACCAATTTAGAACTGTTTCCCACTGTTTCCCACCCAGTTTTCCAGTCGGTCGAGTAATATGTTGTGGTCAACAGTGTCAAACGCAGCACTGAGATCTAATAATACTAACACTGAAGTTCTGCCACTGTCTGTGTTTAAGTGGATGTCGTTAAAGACCTTTACAAGAGCAGTCTCAGTGCAGTGGTTTGGACGAAAGCCTGACTGGAACACATCCAAACAGTTATTTAAATGCAAGAAATTACTCAACTGTTGAAAAACAACTTTTTCAATGATTTTACCTAGAAATGGCAGGTTTGATATGGGCCTGTAATTGTTCATTACTGAAGCATCTAGATTATTCTTTTTTAAGAGCGGTTTAATGACTGCAGTTTTCAGAGCCTGTGGAAAAATACCTGAGTGAAGAGATTTGTTTACTATATGAAGTAGTTCTGAGGCCATGCAGGGCAAAACATCTTTGAAAAATCCTGTTGGAATAATATCAAGGCAGCAGGAGGAGGATTTCAGAAGTTGTATAATGTCCTCTAGGTTTTTATCATTAATGTGATGGAATTGTGTCATGATGTCTGAATTGATGTTAAGTGGACACAGAGACAACACTTTTGCTGTACTTGATGCAGAGGCACTGACTGCTTGTCTGATTGTCTGAATGTTGTCAGTGAAGGAGGCAAAATCATTGCACGCCCTGGTGGATAGAAATTCAGAGGCTACTGACACTGGGGGGTTAGTTAGTCTGTCGACAGTAGCAAACAAGGCACGTGCGTTGTTTTTGTTTTTGGTAATGATGTCAGAGAAGAACGATTGTCGTGCGTTTTTCAATTCCAAATTATAAAGGCCAAGTCTCTCTTTATAAATGTCAAAGTGAACCTGGAGATTTGTTATTCGCCACCTGCGTTCAGCTTTTCGACATTCTCTTTTTTCTGTTCTCACGGTCATGGCCTTTCTCCATGGAGATATTCTCTTGCCAGACACTTCCTTTACCTTAGTTGTAGCAATGGCATCTATAACATGTTTAATTTTTGAATTAAAATGATCTACTAGCTCATTTACTGAGATGTTAGCAGGGGCAGGTGTGGAAGAACAATTCTGAGTAAACATTTCCCTAGTATTTTCAGTTAAATATCGCTTTGTGGTTACCTCTTTTTGAACACTTGTGTGAACAGAAATAGAGCTCTCAAAGAAAACACAGGGAAGGTCAGACAGTGCAACATCAGTCACCACAACCTTAGAGATATTCAGACCCTTTGAGATAATTAAGTCCAGAGTGTGCCCCTTATTGTGCGTGGGCTCCGTCACATGCTGAGTCAGTCCATAGCTATCAAGAACACAAAACAGTTCTTTAGACAGAGGGCTGCTGTGCCTCCTGTCATCATTAATGGACGTCTCTTTAAAATGACCGCTCAGAGGAGAGGAGTTCTCATTTCTCTAACCGCCTGCTGCTTCCCCTCCTCTCTCCTCGGTTCCCCTCCTCAGTCCTCCGCTCGCATCTCCTGTGGGCGGGACTAAGTCTCGAGGATAGGAGTCGAGGAGGGGAGTCGAGGAGGGGACATTTAAGAATTGAGAAACCTCTTAGCACATTACCAGAAGAGCGGGAGAACATTCTGTAAATAAAGGCTAGACAGATGGCACTGACAGTTTTCAATACAACTCACACAGCCCTCTGAAATCACTGTTCCTGTTGCTGCTGATCACCTTCACTGCTCATGAAACATAGACATATCAGCTTTGTTGGCAGCGAGTGTTAGGCACTAGCTAAGATGTGGTAATAGTGGGCGAACATCCAAAGCTCCTGTTTTCATCATTAGCTCTTTGTGAAGATCATAATTAGCTAAAAAAATATATATAATTAGCTCTTTATGAATATTATATTTACTATGATTATTATAAACAGAACATTGTGTTAAACTTAACGTGGTGATTATTTTATATTCCAACTGTGCAGTAATTTACTGATAATCATAATAGCAGAAGAGTTATTCTCTGTCTCTATGGACGAATATAGTGTATCACTTCGAGAGTTGGCAATCATTGCAGGCACATCACTTTGCAAAACCAAGTGAAATGAATCAGTTCATCTGTATCTGATGGATAGTATTACAAGGAGTTGGTGCTTTCCTATCTTCCAAACAATTATTTTAGGAATGTCCACTGTAAAAGTAGAACATGCCATATTCTATTGTACACTCTGATGTGCATTATACATGTGATTATTTTTATAATAAGACGTTGCCATTGAAAATGTCCATAAAGACTGAAATAATGAAATCTATTGATACATGCAGCACATTTCAGCGGTGTGTGAAAGTGAATAGTTAAAGATTTAAGAAGTTCTACTTCAGTGTTTGAAAAACAGATTTGGTGTCCCTTGCTTGCTGATTATGCATTCAGCTGATCCCTTCGCACCATGTGAACAAACTGTTCAACTGACCCTCAGAAATAATAACACGCTTATATAACTCCTTGAGATTATACAACGCTGCGCTGTGTGACCTGCCAGAGAAAGGTTTCCTCTCAGCTCTGAAGTTCCCCTTAACTGAAAGTCAAGTGTGTGTGTGTGTGTGTGTGTGTGTGTGTGTGTGTGTGTGTGTGTGTGTGTGTGTGTGTGTGTGTGTGTGTGTGTGTGTGTGTGTGTGTGTGCGTGTGCGTGCAGCGAGTGCTCTGCTTTCAATGTGTTTTAATGTTTGAATTGACTCTTTATAATAATAATCTATAGGAATCTGAAACAGACTTAAAAGGATGTTTTGAATTTTCTGTAGATTAAATGAACTTTGACTCTTCCTATTCAGTTCTTGGATTTTAAGGAAACACAAAATAATAAAACGTTCACTCCCCCCTTCAGGACTGACGGGGGTTGGTTGTCTTGCAGCGCGACCACAAACTAAAACCAATAGAAGTTCCACAGTGTTCTCCTGTCCTGCATGGACTATTAATGGAAGTTAATTATATACGCCTTCTTATTTTGGGCCAAAACTATTCATACAGTATGTGAATAATACATTTGGTCTTAAGTGTAATATTTGTATCTTTCTCAAAATAAGTGTAACTGAAAGAAGGAGGGCTACCATCAATAAAACATCACGATAACTCCTGATTCCTAACATCTGAAGGGTTTTGTAAATCAAATAAAACGGAACGTCAAAGAGAAACCAGGAGACTATGGAAACTATTTCACGTGTTCCTCCTGTCCCCCCTCCACACCTCTGTCCCACAGCAAGTACCACTCGGTGAACGTCAGCACTAACCTGTATGTGATCAGTCAGCCGTGGCTCTACACATTGGCCTGGTGTTCCGGAGCTCAGTCTGTGACCACCAACTCCATCCACATCCTGTCCAGCATCAACACGCCGCTCTTCCTCATGGTGAGCGCCTATTAGATATTATCCTCCTCTGTCCTGAGGAAGCTTTGATCTACAACATGGCTGTACCAAACTGAATATACTGTACTGTATGTCCTAGCTGTCTGGCTTGTATCATTTCCTTTAAATGTCACCAAACATGATTTGCAATTCCAAGAAGTCAGGGAATTCCCCAAAATATGATAATATTGATGCAGCAAAGGCAGACTACTTTGACTCGTATGAGAATGTATCGTCCTTCTTTGCCTTTATCATAAAGAGAGGACAGACGGGGGACAGACGGGGGGCTGACATGCAGCATCCTACACAGACATCAAAACATAAACTACTAACCTTAGTATACTGACTATTTCATGTGATGAAACCTTTTTTTGAATAAATTGTAGAAACAGAGGTAGACTACACATTGTTGAAAAACACAGGCCTACTTTTGCAGCCTTTTCACATGCTGATTGTTTGCTACCAGGATGTGGTGTAAACTGTAAGAGGACATTCGTCCTCTTCTTCTGTCCCTGGACTGCCTAACTCCCCTCAGATCCAGCCGGTGGAGGGTTGGAAAAAATCCTTATGCATTTATATTTTAGACATCTAGAATGTGCTCAGATCCGCTGTGGCTCTCAGAGTGGTCGGCAGGTGAGAGGCTCTGCAGCAGGGAGCGAGGGGCTGGAAGGTTGTTCACTGACATGCTCTCACCGCCTACATCTCTAACTGCTGTATACAAGTGCCGAAGCCCAGACTCAATCAAACAGATAACGATCTGTTCACTGTGCCATGATCAACCTTCTCTCCGACTCCCC
>NW_027263074.1:57667-138915 GCF_902827115.2 Pseudochaenichthys georgianus | reverse complement strand
GACTGATGCACTGTTTCTGATGTGACTGATGCACTGTTTTCTGATGTGACTGATGCACTGTTATTCTGATGTGACTGATGCACTGTATTCTGATGTGACTGATGCACTGTTTTCTGATGTGACTGATGCACTGTTTTCTGATGTGACTGATGCACTGTTTTCTGATGTGACTGATGCACTGTATTCTGATGTGACTGATGCACTGTATTCTGATGTGACTGATGCACTGTTTTCTGATGTGACTGATGCACTGTTTTCTGATGTGACTGATGCACTGTATTCTGATGGGACTGATGCACTGTATTCTGATGTGACTGATGCACTGTTTTCTGATGTGACTGATGCACTGTTTTCTGATGTGACTGATGCACTGTATTCTGATGTGACTGATGCACTGTATTCTGATGTGACTGATGCACTGTTTCTGATGTGACTGATGCACTGATTCTTGACTGATGCACTGTATTCTGAGTGACTGAGCACTGTTTCTGATGTGACTGATGCACTGTTTTCTGATGTGACTGATGCACGTTTTCTGATGTGACTGATGCACTGTATTCTGATGTGACTGATGCACTGTATTCTGATGTGACTGATGCACTGTATTCTGATGTGACTGATGCACTGTATTCTGATGTGACTGATGCACTGTTTTCTGATGTGACTGATGCACTGTATTCTGATGTGACTGATGCACTGTATTCTGATGTGACTGATGCACTGTATTCTGATGTGACTGATGCACTGTATTCTGATTGACTGAGCACGTTTCTGATGGCTGCATGCACTGTATTCTGATGTGACTGATTGCCACTGTATTCTGATGTGACTGATGCACTGTATTTCTGATGTGAACTGATGCACTGTATCTGATGGAATGATGCACTGTTTTCTGATTACTGTTTTGACTGATGCACTGTATTCTGATGTGACTGATGCACTGTTTTCTGATGTGACTGAATGCACTGTTTCTGATGTGACTGATGCACTGTATTCTGATGTGACTGATGCACTGTATTCTGATGTGACTGATGCACTGTATTCCTGATGTGACTGATGCCTGTTTTCTGATGTGACTGATGCACTGTATTCTGATGTGACTGATGCACTGTTTTCTGATGTGACTGATGCACTGTATTCTGATGTGACTGATGCACTGTATTCTGATGTGACTGATGCACTGTATTCTGATGTGACTGATGCACTGTATTCTGATGTGACTGATGCACTGTATTCTGATGTGACTGATGCACTGTTTTCTGATGTGACTGATGCACTGTTTTCTGATGTGACTCATCATCATCATCATCATCATCATCTTTATTTAAAGAGACTCTTGGTCCATTATTACAAAACATACAACACTCAAATACAAACTAAAAAAAGGCAGCCATACCAATGTTTCCACAGAGGTGACTGGTATCGTACAGCACTGAGACACGGATTTGAAAGCAGCATAATGACAGAGTTATGAGAAACATTCAATCGACAGATGAATTTGTACATCAGACCTCTCAAAAGAGCATGGAACGTGTTGACTCGTGCATTACAGAACATTTCACTTGCACTGCACCACCTTGGTTTTCTAAGCAGTATACGCAAACAGTCATTATATGCAACCTGGAGCTTCCGGAGGCTCGCCTTCTTATACTTGACCCACAAGGGGGCAGTATAGAGAGGAGTGCAATACGCTCTAAAGAGGTTCACCTTAACCTTATCTGAACACCAAGAGAATTTTCTAGCCAACATGTTGGCTTGTATATATAAGACACGCCGCTGTCTATACATGTCATCATCATCAGCCATTTCATCTGTGATGATGTGTCCCAGATACTTCGTGTTACAGCAAACAGACAGCACCTGTCCTGACAGATAGAATGTTGGAAAACAAAGGTTCTTATCCCCTGTTGCTCTACAGATCATTACAGCGCTCTTCTTAGCATTGTATTTAACGTCAAATTTGACTCCGTAATCAGAACAAACATTTAGCAACTGTTGAAAACCAGCACTGCTAGGAGAAACAATTGCCAGATCATCGGCATACATAAGATGGTTTACAATCACATTACCAATCACACACCCTGTTTTACAGACACTTAAATCATCCGATAGATCATTCATATAGATATTAAAAAGGCTCGGTGAGAGGAGCCCCCCCTGGCGGACTCCATTACCAACACCAAATGGCGCCGAGACTGCATTCCCCCATTTGATCCGCATGCTCTGGTTGGCATACCAATAAGCCAGGATCCTAATTATACTGTTAGGCACACCTCTTTGTCTCAATTTTAAAAACAGTTTATGATGGTTAACTCGGTCAAAAGCCTTCGAGGCATCAATGAAACCAATCAGAACAGTGGAATTCTGTCTTCTATATGTTTCTACCATTTCCTTCAAAGCATAGATGCATAGCTCAGTACCATGCTTAGCCTTGAAGCCAAACTGGTTATCTGAGGTACATAAATAAGAACATAGTCTATCCAACAAAATTCTTTCCAGGACTTTGGATAACACACTGGCCAGAGCAATTGGTCTATAGTTATCCAAGCTCCCTACCTTGCCCGCTTTGTCCTTAATGACAGGGACCAAGGTAACCGTCAACATGGAGTCTGGCAACATACCATGAGTCATGAGGCCGGTAAAACAAATGGCAAGAAGAACTGCAACCTTCGGGCTTGCCAGTTTAAGGTGCTCTGCAGTGATTCGGTCAGAGCCGCATGCTTTGTTATCAGCTAGCTGTTCAATTGCTCGATAAACCTCTTTAGCTGTGATTCCCACTGTGTCACTTTTCACAACACTACCAACTTTGTAGGGGTCACTTTTAACACAATTAAGTATAGTAGAGTAATGTTGCCTCCACATCTCAGCTATGTTATCGGCTCCAGATACTCCCTCTATGGTACACGGTAATGACGTACTGGCCCTGTTCAGAGCTCTCACCTCCTTCCAGAAGCCAGTCACATCATTATGAAGGAGCTTTTCAGCCATCGAGTCCGCTCTCAATGTTTCTGTGTGTTTGTTGACATAACGAACTGCATATTTATATCTAGCATGTGTACGCTTTTTGAGATCCAGGACAGGCCCCTGTCTGGGCCTTCCTGCCTGGACCCAGGCCCCAAAAGCATTCTTGGCTTCAGCGTATTGATCAGCCACATGTGTATTCCACCCTGGCTTGACGTTGTGTCTCTTCCTAGAGTAGGTACAGCACGGTATACTGGCCTCCCATACAGCTCCCACAATACAATCATACATGTTACAGAGGTCTTCACGGTGAGAGCTTTCATTACAACCCACATCAACACACAGAGTTGCCACTTTGGGTAGATATACATCACTTAATAGGACATCAGTTCTCCCATAGTACAATAGCCTATCCTCATTTGTGAGCTTGGACCAGTCCACTTTAGTGGTACAGGCATGTTTAGCCTCCTGAGACATCTCAGGGAGACTATCACAATCTAGTGACATTATAAAAGGAATGTGATCTGACATTGATGCCTCATACACAATCTCAATTGATCTTACAATGTCATGGGCATTAGCGGTGCTTATGCAATGGTCAAGCCATGAAGTTGTATGCCAGGCCTCGCTTATATATGAATAGCTATCTGTAGGCAGAAGTATTTGGCTTGATAATATAAGATTGTTATCATCACAAAACTGTAGCATATGCTTAGCAAACAAGGACCTTTTGTCTGATATGTCAGCATTCATATCACCCACTACATAAACACTGGAGGAATGATTATCAACAATAAAAGAATGTATAAAAGCAAGTCTGTTCAGGTATTCATCTTCATTATGCTGTGACTCATATGGTGTATATACATTGAGAATGCTAAACTCCTTGTTATTCATTTTGATCTGTACAGCAATACACCAGTCAACTTCAAGCCTGATGACATTAATGACAGCGTCCAGCTTTTTGTGCCACAGGATAGCCACGCCCCCTGCTATCCTTCCTCTCACTATTCCCAGAGATAGGTCCGTAGTGGACTCACCAGCCCCGTGAAAATTGTCATTAAGAGAGTTCAACTTTCCCAAGTCCTGCTTAGGTAAGAAAGTTTCTTGCAAGCATAAAATGTCACATTTTTGTAGCAAGTTGTCCACCACTACACGTCGGATCCTATCAGCAGCGCTGTTGCCCAGGCGCAGCCCGCGACAGTTAAATGATCCAACCCGCATAACCTTTAGCTAAGCAGCTCAGCCGTAGCCCCATTCAGTACCCTCGCACCAGCAAAAGGTCTAGCTCTGCTAGCCCCTATCACCTCCGCTTTACGTGGTTCATAGTATCGCCTCACAACTGAGCCTTCAGGCCAGAGTTCTGGGTTAAACATCTCCGCAACTTCATTGCACTCAGCACACACTTTAAACGAGCTATATCTGCTGCTCGCAGTGTCAATACGGTGACAGTTAACATCACGGCCGAGTTGTTCAGTTAGATATTCGGACAGTGTCTCAGCGTCAAGGTCTGGCGAGAATTTGGTAGCAAAAACACTCACCAACTTCGTACGGATCACTTTTATATTCCCTTGTGCAGCAGTGCCAACAATAGGCTTAGGCATCCTCCGTTCAGGTTTCCCAACAAGCTGTTTAGATAAGGCAGACTGGCCCTCGGCCCTATTCCTCCGACCTCGGCCCTGTTTCACAACTTGACTCCATACCTGCGAATTTACCGCAGTTCCTCCAGGGCTCACACAGGCACTCACGGTCCCTGACGCAGCGAGCGGGTCAACACAGTTGGGATGTACATCAGTAGAAGAGCCGGGGGGGCTCGCATCCTTCACCGACACCGCACCATCCTGGCCATCACCCTGAGCGCTCCCACAGGTAATTTCAGTGTCACTTGGTACAGCCAGTCCTCCACCATGACTCGGCTCCAACTGACGTTCTACGGCAGCAACTCTGCTGTCCATGGTCGCAGCCACAGCACGCAGGTTCTGACCGATATCTGCCTGAACTTCCACTACGTGTCTTAATGCGCAAACCTCGCTGTGCAGTCGCTCCATCTTGCTCAGCAGGTTGGACACATCCAGGTTGTTAAACGTAACCGGCGGCAGCTCATCCAGGTAGTGGGAGACAAAACGGGGGATGTTTTCACCGCATTCATTTAGTACTTTTAGACAGCTTTTGATATTGTTTGCATCCTTATGGTTGCCTTTAAAGGTCACACACCGCTGCTTGGTTTCAGGACAGAGTTCAAACAACGTCTTTTTAGAAGTCTCGATCCATTCGGATTCAAAGGTGTTAGAGGCTACAAGGACTATCTCGTCCTGGGTCATAGTTTTAATTTTAACCGCCAGGAAGTTGAGTAACTCATCCTCTACAATAACTAGGCCGTCAACAGTCTTGTATATTGTAGGTTTTAATCGAGGCCAGTGGTTTGAATCAGGAGCTACCGAGCCACGACACACACCATCAGCCATCTTGGTCAGACTCAGCAGCTGATCTGATCTCTCTGATGCACTGTTTTCTGATGTGACTGATGCACTGTATTCTGATGTGACTGATGCACTGTTTTCTGATGTGACTGATGCACTGTTTTCTGATGTGACTGATGCACTGTTTTCTGATGTGACTGATGCACTGTTTTCTGATGTGAGTTTTTCCAATAAAAATGTGTTTTCTAAAAACAAGTAATGGTTATTTCTTGAAACAAGATAATCCATCTTTTACAAACACCACAGGAGCTTATATATATACCAGCAAGTCTTGTGACATGTCAAAAAAACTTGTTTCACCTGAGATACAACTCAAAATAAGATATTTTCAAGAGTATTTTACTTAACAAGACACTTAAAATGCAATGTCTAAAAACAAGACATTATATCTCACTGCATTGTTACTACTTAAAGAGCTTACGAAATGCTTTTAGCACCTGTTAGTGGGCTTAGTATATGATAGAGGTTGCATTTGTATTGTGGAATGTGCCTTATGATTTTTTTATTATTGATCTATTTTTAATAAATCACGATTATAACAGCATCCAAAGTTGTCAGTTAGTAACAATCGTTCGTTGCGCCGGAAACATCAACTTCGGCCATTTCCGGCGGTGACGTCATGAGTGGAACACAGCTGAGCTCAGTCCCGTTTGAATGCATTGAAGGGCCAAATATTACGACAAAGGATGCACAGCAATAAGACGCCAAGAATAATTGGCAAGCGATATGTTGTATGGGGATGTGGGGCCGTCTCAACATCTGGTTATGGGATGTTTTTGTGGCCAAAAAATGATCAAATGTTGCGTATATGGACAAAACAAGTGCGTCGTACGAGGCGGACGTTTGCTAGACCAGGTAACCCGGGGTCGATGAAACCGACGATGTGTGGGCAGCACATCAAGAGATCGTGTTTCGAACAATCAACAATGCCCGCTAAGGAGAGAGAGTAAACGCTTTCTCGAAGGTTCGTTTTGCTTTCTGACAACGTTACGTTAACTCAACCTTACGTTTGCCATGAGGCTATGTTACTTCCCTTAAGAGCTAGCTGTCTTAGCTAACAACAGTTAGCAGCTAACGTTTTCTGCAGTTTGTGTTTCCACTGAAAAACGTGATGTAGTTATTTAAGGGTAAGTTAACTAAACGTTATCTTACAAGTAGAGAGAGTTAAGTTGTGTTTAAAATCGTCAATGTAATGCACGTTAGAGGTTTTGTGTTGAGCATGAAGTTAGCTTTACTGTAGCTCACCAAAGGTTAGCATGTTAAGCTGCACTTTCTGTGGCAGCTCGCTTAACACAAAGAGGGGTTTTGTGCTTCATTGTAAACTTTTCTTACACATGTGTGTTAATCTACCTGAAATTGTAGGGACAGTTTTTTTCGACTCAACTATACAGACCATTGTTGAGGAGATGCAAAACATACTGTAAATGAGTTGGGTCTGACATATACTTTGAGTAATGTTACTTTGCTGCTAAAAAATGAAACATTATCAGATGAGGACATCACCAAAGTGTGTGAGTCTGTCAGGGTTTGATCTGTTCTCTGCGTGTCGTTCAGGGCCTGTACACACTGCTCTGGTATGAATTAAAAATATAATTGTAAAATGTATGTCTCTCGCTCTTGTCATCGTTTAGGCTTTGCATTTGAACTCCTATGACTGGTTGCGGACTTGAAGGGAACGACTCCATGGCCTTCCTGACATCCAGGAAAAAGGTGAGATTCTAATCCATTTCAATGCCAACAGCCAGTCATTGTTTTTAACTTTTTTAATATGATTTTTTTGGGGAATTTCTGTTTTATTGGATAGTAGAGATCTACTGGAACCTAACACCAGAGAGAGAGAGATAGAGGGAGGAGATGATATGCAGCAAGAGGCCGAGCCGGATGGTTGCTGCTACGTGTGGAGCGTGTTCTATCAGGTAAAGCACTTTGGTACCCAGTTATTTATGGTATTGAGTTTGAATTTAGCCTTTGGAAGGTCATTTCCAACAGTGCATTGTAAAGACTGAAAAAACATTTATTTGTCTCAACATTCCTGTAATAATTTGTTTTTTTATTGTTGATATTGTTTTGTTCTTTATTTTTGTTGTGAGAATCACTTTGCAATTGTGTAAGTGCTATATACATAATTATACTAATATTATTGTTGTTACCATCATTACCATTATTTAAAAAAAAATCTTTGTTTTCTTTCTTTATCGCTGCAGAAAGGATCATGCCAGCCCACATCAAACACCTGATCAAGAACTTGTGAATCTTCAGGCAGAAAAGATGAAAACACCTGTTCAAAGTTCCAGTTTCCTGTACATGGAACCATGCCTGTCCTCTGTTCCACATGTCTCCAGTCAGTCCTGAGGCCTGTACTACGAAGCAGGATGTTCTCTTCGCGGCTAACTTCAGGGAAAACTCCGGCTTTCCGGTCCTACGAAGCTGGTTCTCTTTTTAGCGGGCTAGATCTCCATGGTAACTTATGCTTAGCGGCTAACCTGGTCGGGACCAGGTTAGGTTGCAGGCTAAGAGCTCAACTCAGTGAAAGCACCGCCTGCTGACCAATCAGAGCTCAGTGTGCGGAGTTTAAAGCGATCAAGTCATATCACAGGAGAAAGGAAATACAGAAAAGCTGCCGTTGCAGGAAAGACGGCCGGCAAAAATCACTGACTGTGTGAACGTGAACATTAATAGAATATCACCTCGATCTTCAGAGCAGTCTGACTATTAGAACATTAGCGTTAAGAAAGCTTACTTAAATATCTGCCACAACATAAGTAACCGGATCAGAGTACATTAAGTACAGTCCGCGGCACATCACTTCATAATGTATCACATATCTCCTGATCTGAGTCAGCTGAGCCGTATCTGGCCGTGCAGCACTCACAGTGTCACAGACTGGATGCAGAAGTATTATTTTAAGCAACACATTAAGTTGAGGAAACACTCGAGTCAAATGTAATTGAAGTCAGATCGTGTCTTAGACGGGGCAGTGATATCATAAACCTGTTAATGTACGCATTCAAACACTTGTTCTGTTCCAGCTGTGTTCACCTTGCAGCTGCAGCTCTGAGGCTTTGATCCTGATCAAGTGTTTAAGTCATGGATGTTTAAAGTTTAACTTCTTCATATTTGACTAGTATTAAAGTGCACTTTTCATTCAGGAAGTATGACGCTGCACTGTCAGTATGCTTCTCCATGTTTGTGATTGGTCGAATGCTCCAGATACCACCCCTTTCATGTGAACGCGCACCTCACTAGATAGGACACGGCTGGCTTGAGCGATCCACTTGATAACCCGCGTCGTAGGACCGTTTAGCGTAGGACCGGCTAACTCAAACATATCCAGGTTAGGTTGAACCAGCTTCGTAGTACAGACCTCTGGACCCTATGACTCCGACACTAGTTCTACCAAGGCTTGTTAGAGGTAAGAGTGGTAGGAGAGGAGTGGAGTTATCTTTGTATTTAGGCTGCAAGTCGACAAAGGTGATCAGATGCTAATAATGATCCGATTCATTTGATATTGATTGTCTGCCAATACCGAATCCTGATCCGATTCTTCTATTTCCCAGATAATACGGCTGCACCGTGAACACTAGCTCTATTTGTTTTTGCCATTGTAATTCACCATAAGCAATTGTTGACTGTAACGTCTATGCCAACCAACTGTCATTTGTAATGTATTATACTTTAACGGTTCTGGAAACCACAGCAGCCCAAATGTTAACGTACATGTCAGGTTTTCTTTTTACAGTGTACTTATATCTCTACATTTCTTTTCAGTTTGCTTCAAGAAGTGGCTTCAACAGACAGAAGTGCAGGCCGGATTGGGAAAGGCTGCACGCTACACAGCGGGAAACATTATAGACATGAACAAGGAAAAACAAAAACACTTTCTTTGTTGCCTTGTTCTTATCATACAGTGTTACGGTTTGTTACCATTTAAATATTGAATTCTATGTATTACTTTTATTTTAAAACAAATGCACCGGTTTTAGATAATATATTTATTTTGATGTGTAGGTTGATTTGCAGGTTGGTTGTTATTTGTATAATTATTGTTACTGTGTATTTTATTATATTAACGAGCTATTTATTAAATTAAAATACCATTATGAACACTATACAATGTCTTTATTTGGTAGATACCAGAATACATGACACAATGAATCTTTGTAATATATTTATGCTCTCTTGTTTAAATAATCATACCAGTATTTAATGTATGCTGGTCACCTGGAATCCTGGTGAGCTCCCAGCAGGGTATATTTAATACTATTATTAAACATAAGCTGGTGATAGATGGTGTATAAACCAGCCATCCTGGCCAGCTGAAGTGTCCAAAACCCCTCTCCAGCCTAATATCTACTGGCTGGTCAATTTACAACAGCCTGACCAGCTACATGTATCTAAACTGGTTATTTCAGCAGAGTCATTATTATTTATTTACTATTTTTTGAGAATCTCTGAATTTTAGTCAAATGTATATACTAGTCTCTGTTCTGTTGCCTGAGCCAAGTCTGCCTGCTACATTACGATGTATTATTATTGATTTACTATTTATTGAGAATCTCTATGAATTAAAGTCAAATGTATACCAGTCTGTGTTCTGTTGCCGCATCGGATCTCCACCAAATGAGTCTTGTCTGTCACTCGATTCTGTCTCCAGAGTCCGACATCAGCCACAGAGGTAGTGTATTATTCAACAGGTGTTCTACTCGTGACGTGCGTGACGTCACTAACCGGCGAAAGCTGTTTTGTTCGGAGCGGTCGTGTAACATCGGAAGTGAGCATGGAAAGTTGTAATAAACCACAATTTATAAATACTGCGGGCATATTGTCATGAATGACATGATTTCCCATTAATAATAGTATATATATTATCGTAATAAGAACAGTATTGTCCTTCATTTCGTCAGCTCTTTAAGTTATTATGTCTTATATCAAGTGTAAAGACGTATTCTGACTTGAAATTAGACAAATATACTTAGTAAGATTTTGCAAGAGTTTTTGCAGTGCATGACAACAAATGTTCCTAATGTTTGGGTTACGAGGCTACATGATGATGATGTCCAGTTACTTTCATTCACAGCTTCTGACCCCAGATGGTTAGGTGATGACTGCAACATCAAGTACGGGCCAAGCAGCTACAGGAGGACGGAAAGTCACAAAGCTGCGGTTGTGTTCCCAGCGAAGGCTTCTCCACCTGTATGGACGACAGACGGGCCTGCTTGATTCCGCCTGTATGGACGACAGACGGGCCTGCTTGATTCCGCCTGTATGGACGACAGACGGGCCTGCTTGATTCCGCCTGTATGGACGACAGACGGGCCTGCTTGATTCCGCCTGTATGGACGACAGACGGGCCTGCTTGATTCCGCCTGTATGGACGACAGACGGGCCTGCTTGATTCCGCCTGTATGGACGACAGACGGGCCTGCTTGATTCCGCCTGTATGGACGACAGACGGGCCTGCTTGATTCCGCCTGTATGGACGACAGACGGGCCTGCTTGATGCTACTCACCGGACGTGTCGTACCCTGTTCCCCTCTTCTTCCTACGTGTACGTACACATGTGTGCTATGCAGCGGCTGGCCTCGTGGTGACCCAGAGTGAGACAACAGCAGGTGTTTGAGGAGTGGGCCCTGACCGGAGCCCGAGCCACTTCATGGTTGATTTCTCAGAGGTAGAGATCGGAGCCCTGGAGGAAGAGTTTCAAGGTGACATTGCAGTAACTGGAGAAATCTGTTCATTCACAGAATATGAAACGTTAGTTAAAAAAAGGATACATGTTTTGTTTTGCGGTCCATATCTCATTAAAATATCTAATGTTAGAAACTACTAAAGACACAATGGGGACAATTCAATGTAGTTTGACCTTTGTAACTGCTGTGCAGACATACTGACACAATAGGGCTTCTGTAATTACCTTAAATAAACTCATTACTGAAACAGCTCAATACGCATTATTCTTATTCTTATCATTCTGTATGCGCGCAGTAACGGTAAGGTATCTAATTAATGATGTAGTATTCCATAACTTCATAACAGAGATGGTCAAATTAAAGTAGACATGGCAGAAATCCTACAATGAAGCGGGCGGCGAAGTGTTCTCTGAGAGAGGGCGATCAAGAGAAGAGAGCGAGCGGCGCGCTGAGGGAGTTTACCATGGATGTTTAATAGGAGTTTACGGAGCAGATGAAAAGACACAGAAAGACAGAGGCACAATAACAAGTATATGTAGGTGTTTTTTGTAAATAACCGACGGTGTCAAGAGGAAGTAAAGTCCCTGCCATGACGAAACTCAAAATCCATTTTCCAAAATCCGACACTAGAGGTGGTCCTAACGCACCGGCACCAATACAGAAGCCTATAATAAAGATGATATATATAATAGGCCTACGTAACATGTGTAATCACACACCATATAGAACATAAATAATAAAAACATAGCTGCTTTAAAACACGTTTGTGGTCATACTGTGAATGAGTTCACACCCTTTATACAGTCTATGGTCCATTTCGCGGGCAATTACATGTGAGAAGTAGTAGAAGAAGAATGAAGCTGGTGTGTTTCCCGCAGCGAGACACTACAATACTAATTGTGGGCTTATCATGTTGATTCGACCACAACAGAAAGAAGAAGAAAACTCTCGCTCTCTCCAGAGGGGCAGGTCAGCCAAAAAGGGAAAACGGGCCGTTGCCCGGGCAACATTAGCCCGTACCTGTGCACGCCCCTGCAGCTACACCATTGTTTGGTTTCCATGGTGGCGCGTCTCTTCAGTAGCGCGCACTCCTTTCCTGTACAATACAGGTCCAGCCAGGCAAAACAGTGCACTTCTCTTTCCCGCACGACTGTGACAGACCATGGGGCTGGGTCAGCCACTAACATATTCATATTGCTCTTCTCAAAAAGAGAAATATGAACGTTAGTTTTTAACTGAAATGATCAAATAAAGTCAAAATGTCAGTGTTTACAAACATTGACCATAGCGTTCACCAGCCCCCACCCCCCTATGCCTACTGTAGGCCTATGTTGAGTACACTCTTTGTTTAAAACTAATTGGCCATCGGAATGTGTGTGTCCCAGCCAGGGCCGCCTTAATGCACGGGCTGACCTGGGCTGAAGCCCAGGGGCCTACGGAGATCGGGGGCCCATCTTTCTGATGTTTTAAAACATTTTTAAATAAACAAAGTCTTGGCTTTCAGAATATGAAACTTTTATTTCCAAAATCGCACGATAAATACATCTTTGAAGCTTGTAACGGGAAGAAGACAGCTCTCCCTCGCCACTCTGCTGTGCTGCTGTTCCCCCCCCTCCGCTGACATCATGAATGTAAGGCGTTGAGTGACCATAGATAACACGGCAGGGTCCGTTACAGTTTGTTTTCATCTGGTTTAAAAAAAACAAGGTCTTTCAGAATATTAAACTTGTTTCGGCAAATTCAGAAGATAAATACAGCTTTGAAGCTTTGAAGCTTTGAAGCTTGTAACGGCATAATTACAAGCGGAGAACGGAGTAACTTGAGGTCACAGCAGGCAGAACAACAGCCGGTGTTTCTGCTGAGAGTTTTCCCCGGGAAACAAACACAATACACACAAACGCAAAAATACACAAACACACACGTGAATACACACACACACACGTATACATACACACACACACACGTATACATACACACACACACGTATACACACACTCGTGAGCTTCCCCCAGACCAGTAATCCAAGCGAAAATATCTTCCCTCCGTAGTATTTTGATCATTTGCTCCGCTAACCAATCAGATCGATGGATTCCAGAGATGACTCCGTAACAGTCAGTGGGCACCACTTCACAGCCAATCAGAATGAGAATATGGTTCACATGTGACTTATTCAAACTGCGAGTGATTGAGTGACAGATGAAGGTTGTTTAGGAGAGAAAGTTTGAGAGTGGCGCTCGGAAAGGAAATCGTTGAGGGAAAAGGAGTTTGGAGACAAGCAGCTGTGACAAAGCATGCCGAAGCTTCCAGGTGATTCTAAACCTGTAGGCCGGGATGAGGAGGGAGGACGGATGAGTTCTGTACCGAGCGGCCGCGGGGCCTCGGAGCCAAGTAGGCCGTCTGGTTCTGATAGCGATGGAGTAGCGGGAGAGGAAGAACAGACAGGAGGGACATTATCTGTTGGAGGAGATGAGAGGACGACGAGGACTTGCTACGTGGAGGGGAGCCAACGGCAACCGGACAGATACACGAGGGAGGCCCGACACGTCACTGATCTGGAGGAGAGGACCAGGCGCAGAGCAGGGTGGAGAAGTGCGGTCACAGAGCCTGCCGAGGCTATGCCTTTGATTTGTTGTTTGAATAGGGGGCCTACACAACCTATCAGCCCCTGGGCCTGGTGGCAGGTTAAGGCGGGCTTGGCTGTCGCAGTTCCTAAATGACACGTTTACACCTTAAAACGATGTTTAAAACGAAAAGTGAACGTTCAGGGTTTTTATTAATGGTAATGTTCAGACTGAGTTGCTTAGTGGTAGCTCATATAGTCTTGATTGTTGTGGTTACACTTTTCGCTCCGTATTTGATGGGAGTGGTGTCGACATTCTTTCGTCACTTCCTTTTCAGTTTTTGTTTTTTTAATCTTTTTTTTGTTATTATTGTTACGTCCTGTCTGTATACACGTGCTTTAAAATGTATTGTTTAATTCTACATATTTGTCATATAATAATCAAAATATATGTTTACATAGTCTTCGTCAGCATATGTTTGCCACGTTATGCACCCCTTGCTATCTTACATAATAAAAGTGTCACATTCATGACACTTGCTCCATTCATTGGTACTAGTCCTACAACTATACCCTGAAAAATACTTGAGGGTGGGATTAATACAAACGTCCGTTTGGGTGGGGTGCATGTTATGACAGGCCTGGTTATCACAATATGCCCCCCCTTGCTATCCTACAAAATAAAAGTGTCACAGATTGATGCATTTAACTTCAATATAAAGAAAACCATCTTCTGTTGTAACAACTATAACATTATAAATAGTAACATAGCTGAACATGGTACTGCACATTTAGCTTTCAGTGGGACTGACCTGAGATGTTTTTATGACTGAGGCCTTTTAACATAGACTTTTCAGTGTCCCACATTTTGCACAGAACTGTCCCACATTAGGAAATGCAGATTGTCTGAGACCACGTGGCACTAAGAGCACTGATATGTGTACCACTTCTTTTCTGAGTGTCATATCTGCATGTCCTCTTTTGGAAAACGAAGTCTTGGTTTGGCCACTCATCTTTAATCACACACGTCTCCCCATCCCATTCAAATCAAAAGTATTGACTGCAGGGCAGTGTTGCCTACATGTAAATGAATGGCATTGCCTATACATTTGAAATACATAGTACCCCCCTCTGAGTGACGATCTGTTGACTTCACAGCTTGTCACAAAGCAGGGCACTTTACTTCCTGATTTTTGGAATACAAAATAATGTACGTGTGTACGTGTTTTACTGAACGAGCATACTGTACTGTGATCTGCATGCACTTATCAAACATGTAATGAAAGCAGTGAAATCAAATAGTGAGGGGTCCAAAGTCAGCCAACGTGCTTTGTTTTTAATGTTCACCACTATAATAATAAGTACATTATCAACAGTGTACATTAACTTTGGATAGTAACACGGAGAAACGGATCCTCTCGTTTCCCCTCTCCCTCTCTCCTGACAGCCCGTCAGCTTCTCATGCAGCTCGCCAAACAGTGGGCGGAATAATAATAATATCAATCATTTCACACAAAAAGGTCATGACAATATGTGACTATTGACGTCTGTCAATGAGAGGATTAGATTACAACTTGTATTTAGAAATACTCTGTTGTAATTATTGATGCATAAATGTGTTCATCCATTCAATGTGGCGTCAGCGATGTTTGGTGGATCCAGAGTGCTGCACATGTAATACAACCAGCCTGCAGTAGAGACCCTCCACCTCAGACCCTCCGTGCTCAGACCCTCCGTGCTCAGACCCTCCGTGCTCAGACCCTCCGTGCTCAGACCCTCTGTCCTCAGACCCTCCGTCCTCAGACCCTCCATCCTCAGACCCTCCGTCCTCAGACCCTCTGACCTCAGACCCTCCGTGCTCAGACCCTCCATCCTCAGACCCTCCGTCCTCAGACCCTCTGACCTCAGACCCTCCGTGCTCAGACCCTCCGTGCTCAGACCCTCCGTCCTCAGACCCTCTGACCTCAGACCCTCCGTGCTCAGACCCTCCGTGCTCAGACCCTCCGTGCTCAGACCCTCCGTCCTCAGACCCTCTGACCTCAGACCCTCCGTGCTCAGACCCTCCATGCTCAGACCCTCCGTGCTCAGACCCTCTGTCCTCAGACCCTCCGTCCTCAGACCCTCCGTCCTCAGACCCTCCAGGCTCAGACCCTCTGACCTCAGACCCTCACATCGTACAAGGAAACACTTCCACCCCACAGTTTAAAGGGAACATGGAGAAACCTCAGGGAGAGCAGCAGAGGAGGGTCCCTCTCCCAGGACGGACAGACGTGCAATAGATGCCGTGTGTGAATCCAAAAGATAATACATTTTACAGCGTAGGTAGACCGCATGACAAATAAAGAAGTGTAATGTAAACATTTACATTATTATTATGATTATTGAATATATAAAGACTTTATATTATAGAATTACAAGATTAGATATACTTTATTTGATCTAAAATATTGATGTGTTCAAATGCTCTTCTAAACAAAACTGAAAGTCCATGAAAAGTTGTCTTTCTGTATTTGTGAATGAAGCGCCATCTCCTGGTTAAATCCTGAAATAGAAAATCTGGCAACGCCCTCTTGGACAATAGTGGGAGGGCTTAGCATTCCCTGATGCTGGTCGTAGGCAGGTAGCAGGCAGGAAGCTGTAAACTGGAGTCTGAAATAAGCTGATACATCTGTAGAGAGGAATAGCAGGGTGTCATTTCCCGTGTTCAGTGAATGCAACAGAGGCAAGACACCAGACCGACCTGAGAGTTGAATGGAAATAAACATGTCTAACACAAGCCCCCAGGAAGTGCGCCGGAGTCTGATGAGAATATTCGTTGTGGCCAAACGGGGGTACTACACTTCATTTATGTTGCTGGGCCCGGAAACACTTTTTCCCATTGACTTACATGGGGAAAGAACGGTCTGTAACTCGTTGGATACTTTTTTTAAACTAAATAAACGACCCAGTATGAACACTTGTATAGCCCTTATTAAAAACATTCGTTCCTCAAGTTGTAAAAATGTGCTAATAACGTTATTCTGAGAGTTATTTCCCTCTGCATTATGAACGCGCATCTAACCCACGGGAGCGCGCCGCCCGGCACGTTCATGTTACGTGTTCAGTATACATGCGTTTCTCTTTACCCATGGATGCACAAAAACAACGGACCATATCGCCTTACTGCCCACGGAGCTGTAATAATGGATATATTGCACATGTTTGCTGTAATTCATCATTTGTGAAATATTATCCTACATGGGCTGTATGATTACATCTTGTACCGTAAATGTTGTATTAAATAAAGTTAATATTACCGACGTAGATTAACGTTCCTGTAGCTTCTTATTGCACTTGCAATTGTTTTAGTTACTTGTGGGCTACTTAACATGAATAAGCACACTATCCTTTTACTCCATCACATTTCAAAAAGAAATAGGCTATTGTTATTTTAACTCCACCACAGTAATCCATCATCAGCTACTTTTTAGATAAAGTTTTAGCTCACAATTGATCCTAACAGGCTTCAACATATACATTTTATATATTACCAAGTGGTTTCATGAACAACCCACACGAGTATCATGCTGAATGAAGCTCTGTTGGATATCACTAGATCCTGATGGCAGCGTAATATAAAAGTACGATTTATGTGTAACTTAGCATAATTTACTAGCTAGCCGCTAGCTGCTAACTGCCGCCTCGATAATATAAATCCAGTACTATGCTGTCATGAACGCGCGGTGCTGTTACGTGTACGCAAATTCACGTGCTGAATGTGAACGAGCCTTTTGGGCGGCGTGGTTAAAGTTGCGCATGCTCTATGAGCGCACATACGGGTACTTCTCAGGCATGCTGGGTAATCTGTGACGTTTAGCTCTCAAAAGTTGGGCCATTTTGTCATCATGCGCCATTGAGCAACTCTCATAGGAATGAATGAGGCCCCGCCTCCCACGCTGTATCCAGTTCTTATTATACATCCATGGTCTAACCCAGGGGTGGGCAACCTTTTTCCTCTCAAGGGCCATTTCAAAATCACAGCCCATTCATTTGGCCTTTCTTTCATGCAGTGCAAAGAGAAAGCAACCTCTCAATCCAGATATCTTGCCATGACTCACGTATGCATGCACGAGCACGGTGTGGCATGACCACCAACACAGAAAGATATGGACACAAGATGTGTTCAAATGTATTTAGTTTCCTATCCACGTGAACATGATTTAAGTGGGGGGGGGTAACCTCCTCTAGGGGGGTGTTCTCCCCGGGAAGATTTTTTTTTAAATGTTGAAGTTGAAAGCATCAATCTGGTGCACTTTGAGAGCAACATTAAGAGATCTATGGATACATCTCTCAACACCAGATGAAACACAAACGGATTCACTTTTTCTTTATGGACATTTTACAAATCACTCCCCTTTCAAACTGTATTCTTGTTCAGTTAACCTGTTAAACCCCGAGCCTGTTTTTCAGGTTTCAGGCTCGAAAATGACATTCCCAGAACAAATGACTATAACTTCACTTCTAAAAGGTTGATATGAATAATTGTTGTTGTCAAAGCAAGGTTACATCTGTGAGTTGGATGTAGAAGTGTCAGAATCAATATAGATGTTTCTGTGTCAGAGTAAATTCAGATGGAACATAGCAAACAAACGTAAATTCCTGTCTCCGCCCAAAGAAAACCCATTACTTATAGTGAAGACCAACCTTGAATGATGGGTTGGTATCCTAAAAGCTTTAGGAATCCAAAGTATAACATATAATACGTACCCTGTATCAAGATTGAGGCAAAACAAGTGACATTTGACCTTTTTAGAGAGGTTTATGAAAATAAAGTCCAGGCGGAATAAGCTTTGGGCATATTTGGTTCCATCAGTGCCATTTGACCTTTTTCAGGTACCAGACTATTACATTGAATCATCACTATAGGTATTCATTCCACCCAAAAAATATGTTTGTGTGTGAGTATGTGTAGGTGTGTGTGTGTGTGTGTGTGTGTGTGTGTGTGTGTGTGTGTGTGTGTGTGTGTGTGTGTGTGTGTGTGTGTGTGTGTGTGTGTGTGTGTGTGTGTGTGTGTGTGTGTGTGTGTGTGTGTGTGTGTGTGTGTGTGTGTGTGTGTGTGTAAGTGTAGCTGTGTGGGTATGTAAGTGTAGCTGTGTGGGTATGTAAGTGTAGCTGTGTGGGTATGTAAGTGTAGCTGTGTGGGTAATATTTAATTTAAATCAGTTTTATTCTGAAAAACCTGAAGTTCACTAACTATTAACTTAATACTTTTATTCTGAAAATGCTTCACTTCCGGTTAGCATTAGCATGTGGCGAAATGCTGCATGTTCAAACCATGAATCGAAGGTGAAATGACATGTGGTGTTGTACATTGAGCACACTGGGTTTAGCACTCATCTATTGCCGCTGAATAACGTTTATTAGGGAATGTTTAAATAACCACAGACACCAGAATGATGTAATTTAACGACAGAACAAGGCAGGAATTGCATTGGACCCGCCCCCCGACGACGTCGGCCAATAGGAGAAGACCTCAGATGACAACAGGAAGAGCAAGCCAAAGATTGACCTCGGACTGACCCGGACTGACCGGACGCATGGGGAGAGCTGCACTCCACTCGCATATTTCATGTTGTACACCACCGCATCTTTTGTGTAATTAAATGCTGTTAACTTTTATAAGCTTCCCTTGACTCTTTTCAGTCTCCCCTGCCTTCGGGGCTCAAGAATTCACTAACAATGTGTAAGTGTAGCTGTGTGTGTATGTGTAAGTGTTAGTGATGGCGAGATGAAGCCTTATGAAGCTTTGAAGCTTTCCAGCCACTTGGTTCGCAAAAGGCTTCATCTCATGAGGCTTCATCATGGGCTTCATCTGAACACAAACCCCCTGCTGGTCAAAGTGTGTACAACAGGCAGGCTGGACATCTCAACAGTGTGCTCTCTCCCATACCGAGTTCATGGAATATGGTTTTAGGCAGGTTCATGAACAATTCATGAAATGGAGTTTTCAGTGAGTAGGGATATTCAGTTTTCAAACAAGAACATATCAAGAACTGTTCATGAACATATCAAGAACTGTTCATAACAACTTCATGAACCGTTCATGAACAGTTCATACCCAGTCACTGAATATAATTCAATGGCTGGCTATGAACTGTTCATGAACTGTTCATGAACCACTGACTGTGGGTCAATTGGCAACCATAGAAAACAACAATTTTGTCAATCACAATGGAACTTTACTCAAATTAACAAACAAACAAACAAACAAACAAACAAACAAACAAACAAACATACATGTATACAGGTGGAGCACTACAATTAATCCTATCACTATTTGAAGCAGTTCTTGACACTCAGCTGCACAACATTTTTTGTTACGGGTCCCAAAAGCTTGGTTACCACAGCAACAATAAATGATTTCTGTAGAAAACAGAAAAGTGCAGCAGCAATAATTATACACAGGATCCGGTTGATCGTCTGGAATGCTTCTTATTCAAAATTCAAAGTACACAGTTACATTCAAATAGCTGAACTTTACAAACATCACATTTCTCCATTTAAGTTATCTGTCTGTCAATTACTGTATCTCAAGGAGAAACTCAACATAGTCAATATAAATTATTACATTACATTGCATTTAGCTGACGCTTTTATCCAAAGCGACTTACAATAAGTGCGTTCGACCAACAAAATACAAACTTGAAGAAAACAGAATCATATAAGTACATCAGGTTTCATAGAGCTAAAACATTTCAAGTGCTACTCAACTGGCTTTAGGTAAGCCAGTCCATAAGTGCTTTGTTAATAGTTCTATTGCTCGAAGTGGAGTCGAGAGAGATGAGTTTTCAGTCTGGAAGGTGTGTGAGCTTTCTGCTGTCCTGATGTCAATGGGAGCTCATTCCACCATCTTGGAGCCAGGACAGCAAACCCACGTGTTTCTGTTGATGGGAACTTGGGTCCCCCTCGCAGCGAGGGTGCAGCGAGTCGTTTGGCTGATGCAGAGCGGAGTGCACGTGCTGGGGTGCACGGTTTAACCATGTCCTGGATGTAGGAAGGGCCAGATCCATTCGCAGCATGGTACGCAAGTACCAGTATCTTGAAGTGGATTCTAGCAGTTACCGGAAGCCAGTGGAGGGAGCGGAGGAGCGGCGTGGTGTGGGAGCATTCAGGAAGGTTGAAGACCAGACGAGCCGCTGCATTCTGGATGAGAGAGGTCGGATGGCACATGCAGGTAGACCAGCCAGGAGGGAGTTGCAGTAGTCTAGGCGTGAGATGATGAGAGCCTGGACCAGAACCTGCGTGGCTTTCTGGGTCAGCTGGGGACGCGTCCTCCTGATGTTGTAAAGCGTGTATCTGCAGCAGCGGGTTATAGCAGCTATGTTTGCAGTGAAGGACAGGTTGTTATCTATAAACACATAACGCTATCAAATAATACTTTCTATCAATATATCTATCTTTACCAAATATAACATATTATGGAGATCACAAAAATACACTGTCAATGTTAATAAACAAAAAACAAGGCAATGTGCCTGCAAGACTGCACTCAGGTAAACAAAACATATTACCCGTGCGCAGCAGCTAACCTGCCTGCGAGCCTTCGCTCAGGTCACATTTACCCTGGTGCGGCTGAAGCCCGCGAAAATGGCATCTATTGTTGCCGACAGTTTAGTATTTTTAAAATACCGTTACTATGTCAAACATGCTCAAAACCTTCTGACACACTCTCCTAAACATCTCCAACATCATATCTAATTCACACAGGTTAACATCGATCATTTTCATCATGTACTGACCTGTAGAAAACAGAAAAGTGGAGCAGCAATAATTATACACAGGATCCGGTTGATCGTCTGGATTGCTTCTGAGGAGGGGGCGGAAGTGTCCCCCCTAAGGTAACCCAGATGTCACCGCTCACCTGCCAAAGGTTCCACCTTGGCGCTACTTACTCGTACTGCTTCTCAAACAGTACAGATAAACCATAAAATGATATGAATGTCACCAAAATAAATACAGATAATGTTCAGTTTCAAATTCACTATTGTTTTGTTTTAAGATTAAAAGTTTTAAAAAAGAAAGAAATGTTCAAATAGTAGATGAATATTCAAGAGGTCTTTAAAATCATCACACTGATCATCAAAAGTTCATAAATTGCTCATAAAAGTCTGTCATGAGCAAAACAGGAACTTTATATGAATGAACAATGTTCATAAACATTTCATGAACTGCTCTTTAAAATGGTTCATGAGCATTTTAAGAATGTTGGTTCATGAACATGACAAGTGAACATATAATGAGTTGTTCATGAATGTTTCATGAGTGCTCATGAACAGCTCATAAAGTCATGAACTCCATCTCGCAGGGGCAATAATGTATTAAACTTACCATGTCATTACAGACCAATGTAGCTGTCCAAACGAGACGAAAGTACTGGCCTATTACGTGCCTGTTTTTTCCCGCAAAAAACTGGAGGTCTGTCATGGACCTGGGAAGGGGTTGCTGAGGGGGCTGCAGCACCCCCATCTGTTGGCGGAAACTTGTAACTGTAACACCAAACGCACGCTACACTTGCATCCCGCGCACCCCTAAACGCGGCGCACCTACGTCGCGCAACAGTTTCGCTGCAGCTAGGCTCCAATAGCAACCTAGTTAATACCAGGGTCCTGGACCACTTTCACAAATAGAATAAAGGTTTCACAAATCTCAAACGGTGTTATAAAGAATCTTTAGACCCTCTGGGATAATCCAGTCCAGATTTGATGAGTGTAGGTCTAGTGGTTTTAGATCAGGACCTGGTCTAATGTGGTCTACATGTGAAAAAAGCACTGAAATCTCACTTTTTGTATTTTCACAAATAGAATAAAGGTTTCACAAATCTCAAACTGGGCTATAAAGAATCTTTAGACCCTCTGGGATAATCCAGTCCAGATAAATCGGCTATGCAGCGATTTAAGAGGTTCAAACACGGAGGATTGTTCGCTCTGCGCTGTAAATTAAATGTCCCTTAACTTTCCCCTTAACTGCCGAATCGGATGCTCTGAATCGGAAGCCAACTTCAGCGTCGTCTATGACAGGTAAAGAGCTAACATGCATTATAATTCATTGTTTAAAACAGGACTAGGCTAATTGCTGACAACTACACAGACAGCAGAGAGAGAGCCTAACGTACAGACCCGTTTTGTGCATCAACTACATTTAAAAATAAAAATAATAATAATTTCATACATTACCCCTTAAAATCGACACAGCCACGGCATCAAGTTGGTCCATGCTGTTAGCTGACCTAGCTAGTTAGCTCGCCTCAGCTAACGTTAGCACTGCTATCCTAGCGGCTGGAAACTTCACACACAAAATAAAACATTTATCACTGAACATGGATACTTAAAAACGCATGTCATGTCAACAACAAATATGAATTAAATGTCGAATATAGATTACTTACATGAAACACGTCTTCAAACCAGGGGAGTCAATGTTTAGGCGGGTCGTGACGTGACTCGTGTTCAGCTCCACTAACGGTCCACACACTACAGAGGGAGAATAACGCCGGAAGGTGGCAGTAATGCCTCAGGAAGCAGCCGAAGAAGAAAAAATACCCGCGTGTTCTTTCTTTGATGAGCCCGCCTTGACGTGACCGGAGCTGGACCGGAGCCTCGTGTGTGGACCATAGGTGTGGACTGAACAATCGAGACAACCGGATTACTGCAGGAAACTTCAATTTCGGTAAAGATTCAAATGTACCTTTTTTTTTTTTTATTCATGCGTATTTTGGTATGCCCTAAATTGTAATGTTAAGTGATTTCCCTACACAATGAGCAATAACCTACAGAGACATATTGCTTGATGATCAGTAGCCTATCACCTTTATGATTTAAGATGTTTATATAGAATACATGTTAATTTTCTACTGCTTTTCATTTCAAATTATTTGCAATGCCTTGTTTTGCTGTTACGAAAAAAGTCAACATTTGGGATCAATAAAGTATATCAGATCTTATCTTAGCTTATAACTTAAACATTATATGTTTTATGTTATAACGTGATAAGGATCCCTTTTCATTTATTTTTTCCCTTCGCAGCAATATAGCCTACTTACATACTTTAACTCCCTTAATAGCCTTCCAATGTTGTGTACTACACACACACACACACACACACACACACACACACACACACACACACACACACACACACACACACACACACACACACACACACACACACACACACACATATATATATATATACCAAGCTATTTAAAATATTTAACAGTTGTACAATTTAAAAAACCGTGTTTTACTTTGCTTTTGTTAAGAATATTATTCAATCTGATCTAATAAATAGTTCTTCATCTAACATACAGTGTATTAGGCCTAAACTAAAAAAATATTTAAAGTTACTTCCTCAGGATATTGACAGTTTGTATCTATCTTCTCCAACAGAATCTGATCCTCTTCCAGTTACCTGTGTGGACTCTGAAACCTGCTCTCCCAGGATGATTTGGCGTTGTTTCATATGCTACATTTTGTAGCATTGACTCTGAAAAAAACTATTAGGTCACATTAATTCTATGCACAGTCGCAGCCCTGACTTTCGTGTGGTATGTGGCATTGATGGTTGTGCCAGTGAGTACCGGGTGTTTAACTCTTATTACTATCACATAAAGAGAACTCATGCACATCTTCTTCAAGACGAATGGGCAGAGGAAGGATTGACTCTCCAAGGCCAACCGGAAACACGTGAAATGATGGGCACAAACAACCAAACTACTGCGAATATCTCTGCAGCTGAAATGGTCTGTGCGACACAGGAACATTCTTCAGTGATCCAAGAGGGTTCAACCATCATCCCTCAAATGGTATGTCATAATTCGGTGTGTTCAGGCCATGTCTATATGTATATAAATCATATTATTTAAACCGATCTTTCGTCCCCCATTAAAACATTTTCATGATGACCTGCAGAAAGTTAGAAAATGAAATGATTGTTCCCTCAGAAGTCTTGTTTCACAGCTAATGAAAAAGAGTGAATGAGTGTTAGCTATGTAAATATTCAACATGTTGTAATAGAGATGTTTTATACATATTAAGATAAATAGAGATATGAATCTGTTTCAGGTTGGGTTTCAAGAAGGTCGAGAGGGTCATGTGAACATGGACCTTTTCAAACAAGCAACTGCATTCTTCTTCAAGCTAGAGAAACCCATCGACTAACACAGGTCATTTAAACAGTTTTTCTCACAATGAATGACATGTCAATGCCAGCAACAAGTGTAACTGAAGTAAGCTTAAAAGGCACTCAATGCAGGATTTTCCACCAAAAAAAATGCATATACAAATACCAAATAATCCTTCTCAATCATTATTTATCACCCAATAGAAAGTGTGTGGCTGCCAACAAACTACACATCCTGCATAGCATGCCTTTTAAAATATAAAGAATTACCTAAAGTATGTGGAAGCAGCTGGAAATAATGGGCTGAATGGAATGTTATACTACAGTGTTTGGTTGACGTTTCAAAATCTAAACCAGAGATGGAACAATATATGATTTACAACAATAGGTTGATTTTGGTAAATTTCCATATTGATAATTATAAAGAGGTTTAACATCCAAATCTAACTGTTGCATGTTCCGCACATTACCTAAAATGCATGTCCATTCCATTTTCTTGAGATTTGTTTTTCCACTCCACAGAGAGCTGTCAACCACGTGGTGAATGGAGTACAGCAATATCAGGCGTCATTATTGGAGCACCTAAAACATCTAATAAGTAATGTGATTGAGAGACATCCGGGAGATCTGGATCAACTGAGGAGTGACGCAATGGCTATATTTGACCAGTTTGTTGACCCTTTCAATCAAGTTGCTACAACACATTTGCAGAATAAGACAATCAAAGAACTGCTTAAACCAGTTGAACCAGAGATTATCACCACAAAACATTCGGTATGTTATGTGAAAAGTGGAGACTCCAGAGTACTTGCCATTAAAAACCAGGGCTTTTATTATATTTCATTGGTAAAAAGTTTAGAGCAGTTGCTGATGCATCCAAGAATTCTTGCAATGATTGAAGAGGGCCCAAAGCCATGCAAGAATGGTTTTGTTCATGACTTAATTGATGGGGACATTTTTAAGTCACATCCACTGTTTTTGAAATGTCCAACAGCATTGCAGTTACTTTTATATACAGATGACATTGAATTGTGCAACCCACTTGGATCTCGGGCGACCAAAAACAAGTTGTTAATGATTTATTACACCTTAGGTAATATACATCCTAAATGTAGATCAAGACTTTCTGCCATTCGCCTGCTTGCTATGGTTAAACCTAAGGACCTTTCAGGTTGTGGTATAGATAAGATATTTGAGAGAATTCATCAAGACCTTATTGAGCTGTATAATGGTGTTGAGGTTGTCACTGCAAATGGTCCGATGACAGTTTATGGGGCGCTTATGGCTGTGTATGGCGACACTCCAGCTCAACACGAAGTGGCTGGATTTAAAGAAGGCGTGGGGTTTGCCTACAGTAATTTAGGCACTGTGAAATGCAACTTTGAAGACATGCAGGGACAATTTAATGAAGAGCTGTTTGTTAAAAGGACCATGGCAAGTCATATCAGGCAATGTGCTGACATTGAAAAGGCAAGCACTGACTTTCTCAAAGAAAATCTTAAAACAACATATGGTATAAACAGGAGAAGCAAAGTTACAGAATCTCCTCATTTTGATTTAATCAATCAAATGCCACAAGACAGTATGCATGTCATTCTCGAAGGTGTTGCTCCATATGAAATCAAATGTGCTTTAAAGCATCTTGTACTTTCAGGTCTTATGGATTTAGACACATTTAATAGTGCAATAATTGGTTTCCCTTATTCTCCTGTGGATGCAAGGGATAAGCCATGCCCATATCTGTAAATACGCTGTCATCAAATGACAACAAACTGAAACAGTCTGCTGGGCAGATGCTGATCTTGTTAAAGATCCTGCCATTTCTCATTGACACAGTTGGAGAAAATGAATACACAAAAATGCTGCTTGAGTTATTAGAGATTGTCAAAATTCTGTTTTCACCTATTATTGCTCTTTCAACTCTCTCAAGGCTCAAGCTTCTAATAGAGAAACACCTAAAACATTTCAAACAACTTTTTCCAGATGTAAATATCCTAAGCAGCATTGCCTTCTGCATCTCCCCTCCCAGATAAAAGCACTCGGCCCTACAGTGAGGCATATGTGTATGCGCTTTGAGTCAAAGCATTGTTTTTTCAAGCAGTGGGCTTTGAAAAGTAGTTTAAGAATATTTGTAAATCCCTTGTGAAGCACAGCCAACTATAGGAACGTAGCCTGAATGTTCATGAGAAACATCCAATTCTTTCAGGTGAATTTGAAATGGGCCCAATCTCTGAGGTGAAACATGTTAACTATGTTGAAGGAAACATTAAAGACTTCTTTGGAATAGAGCAAGTTGAATGTATTGTTTCAGTACCGTGGATTATGCAATATGGAAATAAGTATACATGTGGAAAGACTTTGGTTATTTCTAATGTCAACAATAACATTCCAGAGTTTGGACTTGTGAAAAACATTTATATTGTAAATACGTCAATGTACTGTTTTGAATGCCAGCCTCTCTCTACAGTAGAATGGAATGATCATTATTTAGCTTATGAGGTGGAAGTTCCCTCCCTAGCTCAAGCCAATTTGTTGGTAGATTCTGAACAACTTATTGATTATACAGCATATTACTATTTGACCTACAACAACACCAAGTACATTCCAATTAAATATGATCTGACAGATATCATTGCGCATCACTCCCTTCATACAATGTGAGTTTGTGAAGATTGCCAATAAATGACACTGTTCCACATTTTATTAGCCCTGTATTCTGATGTGACTGATGCACTGTATTCTGATGTGACTGATGCACTGTATTCTGATGTGACTGATGCACTGTATTCTGATGTGACTGATGCACTGTTTTCTGATGTGACTGATGCACTGTATTCTGATGTGACTGATGCACTGTATTCTGATGTGACTGATGCCCTGTATTCTGATGTGACTGATGCACTGTTATTCTGATGTGACTGATGCACTGTTTTCTGATGTGACTGATGCACTGTATTCTGATGTGACTGATGCACTGTATTCTGATGTGACTGATGCACTGTTTTCTGATGTGACTGATGCACTGTTTTCTGATGTGACTGATGCACTGTATTCTGATGTGACTGATGCACTGTATTCTGATGTGACTGATGCACTGTTTTCTGATGTGACTGATGCACTGTTTTCTGATGTGACTGATGCACTGTATTTCTGATGTGACTGATGCACTGTATTCTGATGTGACTGATGCACTGTTTTCTGATGTGACTGATGCACTGTATTCTGATGTGACTGATGCACTGTTTCTGATGTGACTGATGCACTGTATTCTGATGTGACTGATGCACTGTTTTCTGATGTGACTGATGCACTGTTTTCTGATGTGACTGATGCACTGTGTTCTGATGTGACTGATGCACTGTATTGTTGATGTGACTGATGCACTGTATTCTGATGTGACTGATGCACTGTATTCTGATGTGACTGATGCACTGTTTCTGATGTGACTGATGCACTGTATTCTGATGTGACTGATGCACTGTTTTCTGATGTGACTGATGCACTGTATTCTGATGTGACTGATGCACTGTATTCTGATGTGACTGATGCACTGTTTTCTGATGTGACTGATGCACTGTATTCTGATGTGACTGATGCACTGTTTCTGATGTGACTGATGCACTGTTTTCTGATGTGACTGATGCACTGTTTTCTGATGTGACTGATGCACTGTTTTCTGATGTGACTGATGCACTGTATTCTGATGTGACTGATGCACTGTTTTCTGATGTGACTGATGCACTGTATTCTGATGTGACTGATGCACTGTATTCTGATGTGACTGATGCACTGTTTTCTGATGTGACTGATGCACTGTATTCTGATGTGACTGATGCACTGTATTCTGATGTGACTGATGCACTGTATTCTGATGTGACTGATGCACTGTATTCTGATGTGACTGATGCACTGTTTTCTGATGTGACTGATGCACTGTTTTCTGATGTGACTGATGCACTGTTTTCTGATGTGACTGATGCACTGTTTTCTGATGTGACTGATGCACTGTTTTCTGATGTGACTGATGCACTGTTTTCTGATGTGACTGATGCACTGTATTCTGATGTGACTGATGCACTGTTTTCTGATGTGACTGATGCACTGTATTCTGATGTGACTGATGCACTGTTTTCTGATGTGACTGATGCACTGTATTCTGATGTGACTGATGCACTGTATTCTGATGTGACTGATGCACTGTATTCTGATGTGACTGATGCACTGTATTCTGATGTGACTGATGCACTGTATTCTGATGTGACTGATGCACTGTATTCTGATGTGACTGATGCACTGTATTCTGATGTGACTGATGCACTGTATTCTGATGTGACTGATGCACTGTATTCTGATGTGACTGATGCACTGTATTCTGATGTGACTGATGCACTGTATTCTGATGTGACTGATGCACTGTATTCTGATGTGACTGATGCACTGTATTCTGATGTGACTGATGCACTGTATTCTGATGTGACTGATGCACTGTATTCTGATGTGACTGATGCACTGTATTCTGATGTGACTGATGCACTGTTTTCTGATGTGACTGATGCACTGTATTCTGATGTGACTGATGCACTGTTTTCTGATGTGACTGATGCACTGTATTCTGATGTGACTGATGCACTGTATTCTGATGTGACTGATGCACTGTTTTCTGATGTGACTGATGCACTGTATTCTGATGTGACTGATGCACTGTTTTCTGATGTGACTGATGCACTGTTTTCTGATGTGACTGATGCACTGTATTCTGATGTGACTGATGCACTGTTTTCTGATGTGACTGATGCACTGTATTCTGATGTGACTGATGCACTGTTTTCTGATGTGACTGATGCACTGTATTCTGATGTGACTGATGCACTGTTTTCTGATGTGACTGATGCACTGTATTCTGATGTGACTGATGCACTGTTTTCTGATGTGACTGATGCACTGTATTCTGATGTGACTGATGCACTGTTTTCTGATGTGACTGATGCACTGTATTCTGATGTGACTGATGCACTGTATTCTGATGTGACTGATGCACTGTTTTCTGATGTGACTGATGCACTGTATTCTGATGTGACTGATGCACTGTTTTCTGATGTGACTGATGCACTGTTTTCTGATGTGAGTTTTTCCAATAAAAATGTGTTTTCTAAAAACAAGTAATGGTTATTTCTTGAAACAAGATAATCCATCTTTTACAAACACCACAGGAGCTTATATATATACCAGCAAGTCTTGTGACATGTCAAAAAAACTTGTTTCACCTGAGATACAACTCAAAATAAGATATTTTCAAGAGTATTTGACTTAACAAGACACTTAAAATGCAATGTCTAAAAACAAGACATTATATCTCACTGCATTGTTACTACTTAAAGAGCTTACGAAATGCTTTTAGCACCTGTTAGTGGGCTTAGTATATGATAGAGGTTGCATTTGTATTGTGGAATGTGCCTTATGATTTTTTTATTATTGATCTATTTTTAATAAATCACGATTATAACAGCATCCAAAGTTGTCAGTTAGTAACAATCGTTCGTTGCGCCGGAAACATCAACTTCGGCCATTTCCGGCGGTGACGTCATGAGTGGAACACAGCTGAGCTCAGTCCCCTTTGAATGCATTGAAGGGCCAAATATTACGACAAAGGATGCACAGCAATAAGACGCCAAGAATAATTGGCAAGCGATATGTTGTATGGGGATGTGGGGCCGTCTCAACATCTGGTTATGGGATGTTTTTGTGGCCAAAAAATGATCAAATGTTGCGTATATGGACAAAACAAGTGCGTCGTACGAGGCGGACGTTTGCTAGACCAGGTAACCCGGGGTCGATGAAACCGACGATGTGTGGGCAGCACATCAAGAGATCGTGTTTCGAACAATCAACAATGCCCGCTAAGGAGAGAGAGTAAACGCTTTCTCGAAGGTTCGTTTTGCTTTCTGACAACGTTACGTTAACTCAACCTTACGTTTGCCATGAGGCTATGTTACTTCCCTTAAGAGCTAGCTGTCTTAGCTAACAACAGTTAGCAGCTAACGTTTTCTGCAGTTTGTGTTTCCACTGAAAAACGTGATGTAGTTATTTAAGGGTAAGTTAACTAAACGTTATCTTACAAGTAGAGAGAGTTAAGTTGTGTTTAAAATCGTCAATGTAATGCACGTTAGAGGTTTTGTGTTGAGCATGAAGTTAGCTTTACTGTAGCTCACCAAAGGTTAGCATGTTAAGCTGCACTTTCTGTGGCAGCTCGCTTAATACAAAGAGGGGTTTTGTGCTTCATTGTAAACTTTTCTTACACATGTGTGTTAATCTACCTGAAATTGTAGGGACAGTTTTTTTCGACTCAACTATACAGACCATTGTTGAGGAGATGCAAAACATACTGTAAATGAGTTGGGTCTGACATATACTTTGAGTAATGTTACTTTGCTGCTAAAAAATGAAACATTATCAGATGAGGACATCACCAAAGTGTGTGAGTCTGTCAGGGTTTGATCTGTTCTCTGCGTGTCGTTCAGGGCCTGTACACACTGCTCTGGTATGAATTAAAAATATAATTGTAAAATGTATGTCTCTCGCTCTTGTCATCGTTCAGGCTTTGCATTTGAACTCCTATGACTGGTTGCGGACTTGAAGGGAACGACTCCATGGCCTTCCTGACATCCAGGAAAAAGGTGAGATTCTAATCCATTTCAATGCCAACAGCCAGTCATTGTTTTTAACTTTTTTAATATGATTTTTTTGGGGAATTTCTGTTTTATTGGATAGTAGAGATCTACTGGAACCTAACACCAGAGAGAGAGAGATAGAGGGAGGAGATGATATGCAGCAAGAGGCCGAGCCGGATGGTTGCTGCTCCGTGTGGAGCGTGTTCTATCAGGTAAAGCACTTTGGTACCCAGTTATTTATGGTATTGAGTTTGAATTTAGCCTTTGGAAGGTCATTTCCAACAGTGCATTGTAAAGACTGAAAAAACATTTATTTGTCTCAACATTCCTGTAATAATTTGTTTTTTTATTGTTGATATTGTTTTGTTCTTTATTTTTGTTGTGAGAATCACTTTGCAATTGTGTAAGTGCTATATACATAATTATACTAATATTATTGTTGTTACCATCATTACCATTATTTAAAAAAAAATCTTTGTTTTCTTTATTTATCGCTGCAGAAAGGATCATGCCAGCCCACATCAAACACCTGATCAAGAACTTGTGAATCTTCAGGCAGAAAAGATGAAAACACCTGTTCAAAGTTCCAGTTTCCTGTACATGGAACCATGCCTGTCCTCTGTTCCACATGTCTCCAGTCAGTCCTGAGGCCTGTACTACGAAGCAGGATGTTCTCTTCGCGGCTAACTTCAGGGAAAACTCCGGCTTTCCGGTCCTACGAAGCTGGTTCTCTTTTTAGCGGGCTAGATCTCCATGGTAACTTATGCTTAGCGGCTAACCTGGTCGGGACCAGGTTAGGTTGCAGGCTAAGAGCTCAACTCAGTGAAAGCACCGCCTGCTGACCAATCAGAGCTCAGTGTGCGGAGTTTAAAGCGATCAAGTCATATCACAGGAGAAAGGAAATACAGAAAAGCTGCCGTTGCAGGAAAGACGGCCGGCAAAAATCACTGACTGTGTGAACGTGAACATTAATAGAATATCACCTCCATCTTCAGAGCAGTCTGACTATTATAACATTAGCGTTAAGAAAGCTTACTTAAATATCTGCCACAACATCAGTACCCGGATCAGAGTACATTAAGTACAGTCCGCGGCACATCACTTCATAATGTATCACATATCTCCTGATCTGAGTCAGCTGAGCCGTATCTGGCCGTGCAGCACTCACAGTGTCACAGACTGGATGCAGAAGTATTATTTTAAGCAACACATTAAGTTGAGGAAACACTCGAGTCAAATGTAATTGAAGTCAGATCGTGTCTTAGACGGGGCAGTGATATCATAAACCTGTTAATGTACGCATTCAAACACTTGTTCTGTTCCAGCTGTGTTCACCTTGCAGCTGCAGCTCTGAGGCTTTGATCCTGATCAAGTGTTTAAGTCATGGATGTTTAAAGTTTAACTTCTTCATATTTGACTAGTATTAAAGTGCACTTTTCATTCAGGAAGTATGACGCTGCACTGTCAGTATGCTTCTCCATGTTTGTGATTGGTCGAATGCTCCAGATACCACCCCTTTCATGTGAACGCGCACCTCACTAGATAGGACACGGCTGGCTTGAGCGATCCACTTGATAACCCACGTCGTAGGACCGTTTAGCGTAGGACCGGCTAACTCAAACATATCCAGGTTAGGTTGAACCAGCTTCGTAGTACAGACCTCTGGACCCTATGACTCCGACACTAGTTCTACCAAGGCTTGTTAGAGGTAAGAGTGGTAGGAGAGGAGTGGAGTTATCTTTGTATTTAGGCTGCAAGTCGACAGGTGATCAGATGCTAATAATGATCCGATTCATTTGATATTGATTGTCTGCCAATACCGAATCCTGATCCGATTCTTCTATTTCCCAGATAATACGGCTGCACCGTGAACACTCGCTCTATTTGTTTTTGCCATTGTAATTCACCATAAGCAATTGTTGACTGTAACGTCTATGCCAACCAACTGTCATTTGTAATGTATTATACTTTAACGGTTCTGGAAACCACAGCAGCCCAAATGTTAACGTACATGTCAGGTTTTCTTTTTACAGTGTACTTATATCTCTACATTTCTTTTCAGTTTGCTTCAAGAAGTGGCTTCAACAGACAGAAGTGCAGGCCGGATTGGGAAAGGCTGCACGCTACACAGCGGGAAACATTATAGACATGAACAAGGAAAAACAAAAACACTTTCTTTGTTGCCTTGTTCTTATCATACAGTGTTACGGTTTGTTACCATTTAAATATTGAATTCTATGTATTACTTTTATTTTAAATCAAATGCACCGGTTTTAGATAATATATTTATTTTGATGTGTAGGTTGATTTGCAGGTTGGTTGTTATTTGTATAATTATTGTTACTGTGTATTTTATTATATTAACGAGCTATTTATTAAATTAAAATACCATTATGAACACTATACAATGTCTTTATTTGGTAGATACCAGAATACATGACACAATGAATCTTTGTAATATATTTATGCTCTCTTGTTTAAATAATCATACCAGTATTTAATGTATGCTGGTCACCTGGAATCCTGGTGAGCTCCCAGCAGGGTATATTTAATACTATTATTAAACATAAGCTGGTGATAGATGGTGTATAAACCAGCCATCCTGGCCAGCTGAAGTGTCCAAAACCCCTCTCCAGCCTAATATCTACTGGCTGGTCAATTTACAACAGCCTGACCAGCTACATGTATCTAAACTGGTTATTTCAGCAGAGTCATTATTATTTATTTACTATTTTTTGAGAATCTCTGAATTTTAGTCAAATGTATATACTAGTCTCTGTTCTGTTGCCTGAGCCAAGTCTGCCTGCTACATTACGATGTATTATTATTGATTTACTATTTATTGAGAATCTCTATGAATTAAAGTCAAATGTATACCAGTCTGTGTTCTGTTGCCGCATCGGATCTCCACCAAATGAGTCTTGTCTGTCACTCGATTCTGTCTCCAGAGTCCGACATCAGCCACAGAGGTAGTGTATTATTCAACAGGTGTTCTACTCGTGACGTGCGTGACGTCACTAACCGGCGAAAGCTGTTTTGTTCGGAGCGGTCGTGTAACATCGGAAGTGAGCATGGAAAGTTGTAATAAACCACAATTTATAAATACTGCGGGCATATTGTCATGAATGACATGATTTCCCATTAATAATAGTATATATATTATCGTAATAAGAACAGTATTGTCCTTCATTTCGTCAGCTCTTTAAGTTATTATGTCTTATATCAAGTGTAAAGACGTATTCTGACTTGAAATTAGACAAATATACTTAGTAAGATTTTGCAAGAGTTTTTGCAGTGCATGACAACAAATGTTCCTAATGTTTGGGTTACGAGGCTACATGATGATGATGTCCAGTTACTTTCATTCACAGCTTCTGACCCCAGATGGTTAGGTGATGACTGCAACATCAAGTACGGGCCAAGCAGCTACAGGAGGACGGAACCGTCACAAAGCTGCGGTTGTGTTCCCAGCGAAGGCTTCTCCACCTGTATGGACGACAGACGGGCCTGCTTGATTCCGCCTGTATGGACGACAGACGGGCCTGCTTGATTCCGCCTGTATGGACGACAGACGGGCCTGCTTGATTCCGCCTGTATGGACGACAGACGGGCCTGCTTGATTCCGCCTGTATGGACGACAGGCGGGCCTGCTTGATTCCGCCTGTATGGACGACAGGCGGGCCTGCTTGATTCCGCCTGTATGGACGACAGGCGGGCCTGCTTGATTCCGCCTGTATGGACGACAGACGGGCCTGCTTGATTCCGCCTGTATGGACGACAGACGGGCCTGCTTGATTCCGCCTGTATGGACGACAGACGGGCCTGCTTGATTCCGCCTGTATGGACGACAGACGGGCCTGCTTGATTCCGCCTGTATGGACGACAGACGGGCCTGCTTGATTCCGCCTGTATGGACGACAGGCGGGCCTGCTTGATTCCGCCTGTATGGACGACAGACGGGCCTGCTTGATTCCGCCTGTATGGACGACAGACGGGCCTGCTTGATGCTACTCACCGGACGTGTCGTACCCTGTTCCCCTCTTCTTCCTACGTGTACGTACACATGTGTGCTATGCAGCGGCTGGCCTCGTGGTGACCCAGAGTGAGACAACAGCAGGTGTTTGAGGAGTGGGCCCTGACCGGAGCCCGAGCCACTTCATGGTTGATTTCTCAGAGGTAGAGATCGGAGCCCTGGAGGAAGAGTTTCAAGGTGACATTGCAGTAACTGGAGAAATCTGTTCATTCACAGAATATGAAACGTTAGTTAAAAAAAGGATACATGTTTTGTTTTGCGGTCCATATCTCATTAAAATATCTAATGTTAGAAACTACTAAAGACACAATGGGGACAATTCAATGTAGTTTGACCTTTGTAACTGCTGTGCAGACATACTGACACAATAGGGCTTCTGTAATTACCTTAAATAAACTCATTACTGAAACAGCTCAATACGCATTATTCTTATTCTTATCATTCTGTATGCGCGCAGTAACGGTAAGGTATCTAATTAATGATGTAGTATTCCATAACTTCATAACAGAGATGGTCAAATTAAAGTAGACATGGCAGAAATCCTACAATGAAGCGGGCGGCGAAGTGTTCTCTGAGAGAGGGCGATCAAGAGAAGAGAGCGAGCGGCGCGCTGAGGGAGTTTACCATGGATGTTTAATAGGAGTTTACGGAGCAGATGAAAAGACACAGAAAGACAGAGGCACAATAACAAGTATATGTAGGTGTTTTTTGTAAATAACCGACGGTGTCAAGAGGAAGTAAAGTCCCTGCCATGACGAAACTCAAAATCCATTTTCCAAAATCCGACACTAGAGGTGGTCCTAACGCACCGGCACCAATACAGAAGCCTATAATAAAGATGATATATATAATAGGCCTACGTAACATGTGTAATCACACACCATATAGAACATAAATAATAAAAACATAGCTGCTTTAAAACACGTTTGTGGTCATACTGTGAATGAGTTCACACCCTTTATACAGTCTATGGTCCATTTCGCGGGCAATTACATGTGAGAAGTAGTAGAAGAAGAATGAAGCTGGTGTGTTTCCCGCAGCGAGACACTACAATACTAATTGTGGGCTTATCATGTTGATTCGACCACAACAGAAAGAAGAAGAAAACTCTCGCTCTCTCCAGAGGGGCAGGTCAGCCAAAAAGGGAAAACGGGCCATTGCCCGGGCAACATTAGCCCGTACCTGTGCACGCCCCTGCAGCTACACCATTGTTTGGTTTCCATGGTGGCGCGTCTCTTCAGTAGCGCGCACTCCTTTCCTGTACAATACAGGTCCAGCCAGGCAAAACAGTGCACTTCTCTTTCCCGCACGACTGTGACAGACCATGGGGCTGGGTCAGCCACTAACATATTCATATTGCTCTTCTCAAAAAGAGAAATATGAACGTTAGTTTTTAACTGAAATGATCAAATAAAGTCAAAATGTCAGTGTTTACAAACATTGACCATAGCGTTCACCAGCCCCCACCCCCCTATGCCTACTGTAGGCCTATGTTGAGTACACTCTTTGTTTAAAACTAATTGGCCATCGGAATGTGTGTGTCCCAGCCAGGGCCGCCTTAATGCACGGGCTGACCTGGGCTGAAGCCCAGGGGCCTACGGAGATCGGGGGCCCATCTTTCTGATGTTTTAAAACATTTTTAAATAAACAAAGTCTTGGCTTTCAGAATATGAAACTTTTATTTCCAAAATCGCACGATAAATACATCTTTGAAGCTTGTAACGGGAAGAAGACAGCTCTCCCTCGCCACTCTGCTGTGCTGCTGTTCCCCCCCCTCCGCTGACATCATGAATGTAAGGCGTTGAGTGACCATAGATAACACGGCAGGGTCCGTTACAGTTTGTTTTCATCTGGTTTAAAAAAAACAAGGTCTTTCAGAATATTAAACTTGTTTCGGCAAATTCAGAAGATAAATACAGCTTTGAAGCTTTGAAGCTTTGAAGCTTGTAACGGCATAATTACAAGCGGAGAACGGAGTAACTTGAGGTCACAGCAGGCAGAACAACAGCCGGTGTTTCTGCTGAGAGTTTTCCCCGGGAAACAAACACAATACACACAAACGCAAAAATACACAAACACACACGTGAATACACACACACACACGTGAATACACACACACACACGTATACATACACACACACACGTATACATACACACACACACGTATACACACACTCGTGAGCTTCCCCCAGACCAGTAATCCAAGCGAAAATATCTTCCCTCCGTAGTATTTTGATCATTTGCTCCGCTAACCAATCAGATCGATGGATTCCAGAGATGACTCCGTAACAGTCAGTGGGCACCACTTCACAGCCAATCAGAATGAGAATATGGTTCACATGTGACTTATTCAAACTGCGAGTGATTGAGTGACAGATGAAGGTTGTTTAGGAGAGAAAGTTTGAGAGTGGCGCTCGGAAAGGAAATCGTTGAGGGAAAAGGAGTTTGGAGACAAGCAGCTGTGACAAAGCATGCCGAAGCTTCCAGGTGATTCTAAACCTGTAGGCCGGGATGAGGAGGGAGGACGGATGAGTTCTGTACCGAGCGGCCGCGGGGCCTCGGAGCCAAGTAGGCCGTCTGGTTCTGATAGCGATGGAGTAGCGGGAGAGGAAGAACAGACAGGAGGGACATTATCTGTTGGAGGAGATGAGAGGACGACGAGGACTTGCTACGTGGAGGGGAGCCAACGGCAACCGGACAGATACACGAGGGAGGCCCGACACGTCACTGATCTGGAGGAGAGGACCAGGCGCAGAGCAGGGTGGAGAAGTGCGGTCACAGAGCCTGCCGAGGCTATGCCTTTGATTTGTTGTTTGAATAGGGGGCCTACACAACCTATCAGCCCCTGGGCCTGGTGGCAGGTTAAGGCGGGCTTGGCTGTCGCAGTTCCTAAATGACACGTTTACACCTTAAAACGATGTTTAAAACGAAAAGTGAACGTTCAGGGTTTTTATTAATGGTAATGTTCAGACTGAGTTGCTTAGTGGTAGCTCATATAGTCTTGATTGTTGTGGTTACACTTTTCGCTCCGTATTTGATGGGAGTGGTGTCGACATTCTTTCGTCACTTCCTTTTCAGTTTTTGTTTTTTTAATCTTTTTTTTGTTATTATTGTTACGTCCTGTCTGTATACACGTGCTTTAAAATGTATTGTTTAATTCTACATATTTGTCATATAATAATCAAAATATATGTTTACATAGTCTTCGTCAGCATATGTTTGCCACGTTATGCACCCCTTGCTATCTTACATAATAAAAGTGTCACATTCATGACACTTGCTCCATTCATTGGTACTAGTCCTACAACTATACCCTGAAAAATACTTGAGGGTGGGATTAATACAAACGTCCGTTTGGGTGGGGTGCATGTTATGACAGGCCTGGTTATCACAATATGCCCCCCCTTGCTATCCTACAAAATAAAAGTGTCACAGATTGATGCATTTAACTTCAATATAAAGAAAACCATCTTCTGTTGTAACAACTATAACATTATAAATAGTAACATAGCTGAACATGGTACTGCACATTTAGCTTTCAGTGGGACTGACCTGAGATGTTTTTATGACTGAGGCCTTTTAACATAGACTTTTCAGTGTCCCACATTTTGCACAGAACTGTCCCACATTAGGAAATGCAGATTGTCTGAGACCACGTGGCACTAAGAGCACTGATATGTGTACCACTTCTTTTCTGAGTGTCATATCTGCATGTCCTCTTTTGGAAAACGAAGTCTTGGTTTGGCCACTCATCTTTAATCACACACGTCTCCCCATCCCATTCAAATCAAAAGTATTGACTGCAGGGCAGTGTTGCCTACATGTAAATGAATGGCATTGCCTATACATTTGAAATACATAGTACCCCCCTCTGAGTGACGATCTGTTGACTTCACAGCTTGTCACAAAGCAGGGCACTTTACTTCCTGATTTTTGGAATACAAAATAATGTACGTGTGTACGTGTTTTACTGAACGAGCATACTGTACTGTGATCTGCATGCACTTATCAAACATGTAATGAAAGCAGTGAAATCAAATAGTGAGGGGTCCAAAGTCAGCCAACGTGCTTTGTTTTTAATGTTCACCACTATAATAATAAGTACATTATCAACAGTGTACATTAACTTTGGATAGTAACACGGAGAAACGGATCCTCTCGTTTCCCCTCTCCCTCTCTCCTGACAGCCCGTCAGCTTCTCATGCAGCTCGCCAAACAGTGGGCGGAATAATAATAATATCAATCATTTCACACAAAAAGGTCATGACAATATGTGACTATTGACGTCTGTCAATGAGAGGATTAGATTACAACTTGTATTTAGAAATACTCTGTTGTAATTATTGATGCATAAATGTGTTCATCCATTCAATGTGGCGTCAGCGATGTTTGGTGGATCCAGAGTGCTGCACATGTAATACAACCAGCCTGCAGTAGAGACCCTCCACCTCAGACCCTCCGTGCTCAGACCCTCTGTCCTCAGACCCTCCGTCCTCAGACCCTCCGTGCTCAGACCCTCCGTGCTCAGACCCTCCGTCCTCAGACCCTCCGTGCTCAGACCCTCCGTGCTCAGACCCTCTGTCCTCAGACCCTCCGTGCTCAGACCCTCCGTGCTCAGACCCTCTGTCCTCAGACCCTCCGTGCTCAGACCCTCCGTGCTCAGACCCTCCGTGCTCAGACCCTCCGTGCTCAGACCCTCCGTGCTCAGACCCTCCGTGCTCAGACCCTCCGTCCTCAGACCCTCCGTGCTCAGACCCTCCGTGCTCAGACCCTCCATCCTCAGACCCTCCGTGCTCAGACCCTCCGTGCTCAGACCCTCCGTGCTCAGACCCTCCGTCCTCAGACCCTCCGTGCTCAGACCCTCCGTGCTCAGACCCTCTGTCCTCAGACCCTCCGTGCTCAGACCCTCCGTCCTCAGACCCTCTGACCTCAGACCCTCCGTGCTCAGACCCTCCGTGCTCAGACCCTCCGTGCTCAGACCCTCCGTCCTCAGACCCTCTGACCTCAGACCCTCCGTGCTCAGACCCTCCGTGCTCAGACCCTCCGTGCTCAGACCCTCCGTGCTCAGACCCTCCGTCCTCAGACCCTCTGACCTCAGACCCTCTGTCCTCAGACCCTCTGTCCTCAGACCCTCTGTGCTCAGACCCTCTGTCCTCAGACCCTCCGTCCTCAGACCCTCCGTCCTCAGACCCTCTGTCCTCAGACCCTCTGACCTCAGACCCTCCGTGCTCAGACCCTCCGTGCTCAGACCCTCCGTCCTCAGACCCTCTGTGCTCAGACCCTCCGTCCTCAGACCCTCTGACCTCAGACCCTCCGTGCTCAGACCCTCCGTGCTCAGACCCTCCGTCCTCAGACCCTCCGTCCTCAGACCCTCTGTCCTCAGACCCTCTGTCCTCAGACCCTCCGTGCTCAGACCCTCCGTGCTCAGACCCTCCGTCCTCAGACCCTCTGTGCTCAGACCCTCTGTGCTCAGACCCTCTGTCCTCAGACCCTCTGTGCTCAGACCCTCTGTCCTCAGACCCTCCGTCCTCAGACCCTCTGTGCTCAGACCCTCCGTCCTCAGACCCTCTGACCTCAGACCCTCTGTCCTCAGACCCTCTGTCCTCAGACCCTCCGTCCTCAGACCCTCCGTCCTCAGACCCTCTGTCCTCAGACCCTCCGTCCTCAGACCCTCCGTGCTCAGACCCTCTGTCCTCAGACCCTCTGTCCTCAGACCCTCCGTCCTCAGACCCTCCGTCCTCAGACCCTCCGTGCTCAGACCCTCCGTGCTCAGACCCTCCGTGCTCAGACCCTCCGTCCTCAGACCCTCCGTGCTCAGACCCTCCGTCCTCAGACCCTCCGTCCTCAGACCCTCCGTCCTCAGACCCTCCGTCCTCAGACCCTCTGACCTCAGACCCTCCGTGCTCAGACCCTCCGTGCTCAGACCCTCCGTGCTCAGACCCTCCGTCCTCAGACCCTCCGTCCTCAGACCCTCCATCCTCAGACCCTCCGTCCTCAGACCCTCTGACCTCAGACCCTCCGTGCTCAGACCCTCCGTGCTCAGACCCTCCGTCCTCAGACCCTCTGACCTCAGACCCTCCGTGCTCAGACCCTCCGTGCTCAGACCCTCCGTGCTCAGACCCTCTGTCCTCAGACCCTCTGTCCTCAGACCCTCTGTCCTCAGACCCTCTGTGCTCAGACCCTCTGTCCTCAGACCCTCCGTCCTCAGACCCTCCGTGCTCAGACCCTCTGTCCTCAGACCCTCCGTCCTCAGACCCTCCGTCCTCAGACCCTCTGTGCTCAGACCCTCTGTCCTCAGACCCTCCGTCCTCAGACCCTCCGTGCTCAGACCCTCTGTCCTCAGACCCTCCGTCCTCAGACCCTCCGTCCTCAGACCCTCTGTCCTCAGACCCTCCGTCCTCAGACCCTCCGTGCTCAGACCCTCTGTCCTCAGACCCTCCGTCCTCAGACCCTCCGTCCTCAGACCCTCCGTCCTCAGACCCTCTGTGCTCAGACCCTCTGTCCTCAGACCCTCCGTCCTCAGACCCTCTGTGCTCAGACCCTCCGTCCTCAGACCCTCTGACCTCAGACCCTCTGTCCTCAGACCCTCTGTCCTCAGACCCTCTGTCCTCAGACCCTCTGTGCTCAGACCCTCTGTCCTCAGACCCTCCGTCCTCAGACCCTCCGTCCTCAGACCCTCTGTCCTCAGACCCTCCGTCCTCAGACCCTCCGTCCTCAGACCCTCCGTGCTCAGACCCTCCGTCCTCAGACCCTCCGTGCTCAGACCCTCTGACCTCAGACCCTCACATCGTACAAGGAAACACTTCCACCCCACAGTTTAAAGGGAACATGGAGAAACCTCAGGGAGAGCAGCAGAGGAGGGTCCCTCTCCCAGGACGGACAGACGTGCAATAGATGCCGTGTGTGAATCCAAAAGATAATACATTTTACAGCGTAGGTAGACCGCATGACAAATAAAGAAGTGTAATGTAAACATTTACATTATTATTATGATTATTGAATATATAAAGACTTTATATTATAGAATTACAAGATTAGATATACTTTATTTGATCTAAAATATTGATGTGTTCAAATGCTCTTCTAAACAAAACTGAAAGTCCATGAAAAGTTGTCTTTCTGTATTTGTGAATGAAGCGCCATCTCCTGGTTAAATCCTGAAATAGAAAATCTGGCAACGCCCTCTTGGACAATAGTGGGAGGGCTTAGCATTCCCTGATGCTGGTCGTAGGCAGGTAGCAGGCAGGAAGCTGTAAACTGGAGTCTGAAATAAGCTGATACATCTGTAGAGAGGAATAGCAGGGTGTCATTTCCCATGTTCAGTGAATGCAACAGAGGCAAGACACCAGACCGACCTGAGAGTTGAATGGAAATAAACATGTCTAACACAAGCCCCCAGGAAGTGCGCCGGAGTCTGATGAGAATATTCGTTGTGGCCAAACGGGGGTACTACACTTCATTTATGTTGCTGGGCCCGGAAACACTTTTTCCCATTGACTTACATGGGGAAAGAACGGTCTGTAACTCGTTGGATACTTTTTTTAAACTAAATAAACGACCCAGTATGAACACTTGTATAGCCCTTATTAAAAACATTCGTTCCTCAAGTTGTAAAAATGTGCTAATAACGTTATTCTGAGAGTTATTTCCCTCTGCATTATGAACGCGCATCTAACCCACGGGAGCGCGCCGCCCGGCACGTTCATGTTACGTGTTCAGTATACATGCGTTTCTCTTTACCCATGGATGCACAAAAACAACGGACCATATCGCCTTACTGCCCACGGAGCTGTAATAATGGATATATTGCACATGTTTGCTGTAATTCATCATTTGTGAAATATTATCCTACATGGGCTGTATGATTACATCTTGTACCGTAAATGTTGTATTAAATAAAGTTAATATTACCGACGTAGATTAACGTTCCTGTAGCTTCTTATTGCACTTGCAATTGTTTTAGTTACTTGTGGGCTACTTAACATGAATAAGCACACTATCCTTTTACTCCATCACATTTCAAAAAGAAATAGGCTATTGTTATTTTAACTCCACCACAGTAATCCATCATCAGCTACTTTTTAGATAAAGTTTTAGCTCACAATTGATCCTAACAGGCTTCAACATATACATTTTATATATTACCAAGTGGTTTCATGAACAACCCACACGAGTATCATGCTGAATGAAGCTCTGTTGGATATCACTAGATCCTGATGGCAGCGTAATATAAAAGTACGATTTATGTGTAACTTAGCATAATTTACTAGCTAGCCGCTAGCTGCTAACTGCCGCCTCGATAATATAAATCCAGTACTATGCTGTCATGAACGCGCGGTGCTGTTACGTGTACGCAAATTCACGTGCTGAATGTGAACGAGCCTTTTGGGCGGCGTGGTTAAAGTTGCGCATGCTCTATGAGCGCACATACGGGTACTTCTCAGGCATGCTGGGTAATCTGTGACGTTTAGCTCTCAAAAGTTGGGCCATTTTGTCATCATGCGCCATTGAGCAACTCTCATAGGAATGAATGAGGCCCCGCCTCCCACGCTGTATCCAGTTCTTATTATACATCCATGGTCTAACCCAGGGGTGGGCAACCTTTTTCCTCTCAAGGGCCATTTCAAAATCACAGCCCATTCATTTGGCCTTTCTTTCATGCAGTGCAAAGAGAAAGCAACCTCTCAATCCAGATATCTTGCCATGACTCACGTATGCATGCACGAGCACGGTGTGGCATGACCACCAACACAGAAAGATATGGACACAAGATGTGTTCAAATGTATTTAGTTTCCTATCCACGTGAACATGATTTAAGTGGGGGGGGGGTAACCTCCTCTAGGGGGGTGTTCTCCCCGGGAAGATTTTTTTTTAAATGTTGAAGTTGAAAGCATCAATCTGGTGCACTTTGAGAGCAACATTAAGAGATCTATGGATACATCTCTCAACACCAGATGAAACACAAACGGATTCACTTTTTCTTTATGGACATTTTACAAATCACTCCCCTTTCAAACTGTATTCTTGTTCAGTTAACCTGTTAAACCCCGAGCCTGTTTTTCAGGTTTCAGGCTCGAAAATGACATTCCCAGAACAAATGACTATAACTTCACTTCTAAAAGGTTGATATGAATAATTGTTGTTGTCAAAGCAAGGTTACATCTGTGAGTTGGATGTAGAAGTGTCAGAATCAATATAGATGTTTCTGTGTCAGAGTAAATTCAGATGGAACATAGCAAACAAACGTAAATTCCTGTCTCCGCCCAAAGAAAACCCATTACTTATAGTGAAGACCAACCTTGAATGATGGGTTGGTATCCTAAAAGCTTTAGGAATCCAAAGTATAACATATAATACGTACCCTGTATCAAGATTGAGGCAAAACAAGTGACATTTGACCTTTTTAGAGAGGTTTATGAAAATAAAGTCCAGGCGGAATAAGCTTTGGGCATATTTGGTTCCATCAGTGCCATTTGACCTTTTTCAGGTACCAGACTATTACATTGAATCATCACTATAGGTATTCATTCCACCCAAAAAATATGTTTGTGTGTGAGTATGTGTAGGTGTGTGTGTGTGTGTGTGTGTGTGTGTGTGTGTGTGTGTGTGTGTGTGTGTGTGTGTGTGTGTGTGTGTGTGTGTGTGTGTGTGTGTGTGTGTGTGTGTGTGTGTGTGTGTGTGTGTGTGTGTGTGTGTGTGTGTGTGTGTGTGTGTGTGTGTGTAAGTGTGTAAGTGTAGCTGTGTGGGTATGTAAGTGTAGCTGTGTGGGTATGTAAGTGTAGCTGTGTGGGTATGTAAGTGTAGCTGTGTGGGTAATATTTAATTTAAATCAGTTTTATTCTGAAAAACCTGAAGTTCACTAACTATTAACTTAATACTTTTATTCTGAAAATGCTTCACTTCCGGTTAGCATTAGCATGTGGCGAAATGCTGCATGTTCAAACCATGAATCGAAGGTGAAATGACATGTGGTGTTGTACATTGAGCACACTGGGTTTAGCACTCATCTATTGCCGCTGAATAACGTTTATCAGGGAATGTTTAAATAACCACAGACACCAGAATGATGTAATTTAACGACAGAACAAGGCAGGAATTGCATTGGACCCGCCCCCCGACGACGTCGGCCAATAGGAGAAGACCTCAGATGACAACAGGAAGAGCAAGCCAAAGATTGACCTCGGACTGACCCGGACTGACCGGACGCATGGGGAGAGCTGCACTCCACTCGCATATTTCATGTTGTACACCACCGCATCTTTTGTGTAATTAAATGCTGTTAACTTTTATAAGCTTCCCTTGACTCTTTTCAGTCTCTCCTGCCTTCGGGGCTCAAGAATTCACTAACAATGTGTAAGTGTAGCTGTGTGTGTATGTGTAAGTGTTAGTGATGGCGAGATGAAGCCTTATGAAGCTTTGAAGCTTTCCAGCCACTTGGTTCGCAAAAGGCTTCATCTCATGAGGCTTCATCATGGGCTTCATCTGAACACAAACCCCCTGCTGGTCAAAGTGTGTACAACAGGCAGGCTGGACATCTCAACAGTGTGCTCTCTCCCATACCGAGTTCATGGAATATGGTTTTAGGCAGGTTCATGAACAATTCATGAAATGGAGTTTTCAGTGAGTAGGGATATTCAGTTTTCAACCAAGAACATATCAAGAACTGTTCATGAACATATCAAGAACTGTTCATAACAACTTCATGAACCGTTCATGAACAGTTCATACCCAGTCACTGAATATAATTCAATGGCTGGCTATGAACTGTTCATGAACTGTTCATGAACCACTGACTGTGGGTCAATTGGCAACCATAGAAAACAACAATTTTGTCAATCACAATGGAACTTTACTCAAATTAACAAACAAACAAACAAACAAACAAACATACATGTATACAGGTGGAGCACTACAATTAATCCTATCACTATTTGAAGCAGTTCTTGACACTCAGCTGCACAACATTTTTTGTTACGGGTCCCAAAAGCTTGGTTACCACAGCAACAATAAATGATTTCTGTAGAAAACAGAAAAGTGCAGCAGCAATAATTATACACAGGATCCGGTTGATCGTCTGGAATGCTTCTTATTCAAAATTCAAAGTACACAGTTACATTCAAATAGCTGAACTTTACAAACATCACATTTCTCCATTTAAGTTATCTGTCTGTCAATTACTGTATCTCAAGGAGAAACTCAACATAGTCAATATAAATTATTACATTACATTGCATTTAGCTGACGCTTTTATCCAAAGCGACTTACAATAAGTGCGTTCGACCAACAAAATACAAACTTGAAGAAAACAGAATCATATAAGTACATCAGGTTTCATAGAGCTAAAACATTTCAAGTGCTACTCAACTGGCTTTAGGTAAGCCAGTCCATAAGTGCTTTGTTAATAGTTCTATTGCTCGAAGTGGAGTCGAGAGAGATGAGTTTCAGTCTGGAAGGTGTGTGAGCTTTCTGCTGTCCTGATGTCAATGGGAGCTCATTCCACCATCTTGGAGCCAGGACAGCAAACCCACGTGTTTCTGTTGATGGGAACTTGGGTCCCCCTCGCAGCGAGGGTGCAGCGAGTCGTTTGGCTGATGCAGAGCGGAGTGCACGTGCTGGGGTGCACGGTTTAACCATGTCCTGGATGTAGGAAGGGCCAGATCCATTCGCAGCATGGTACGCAAGTACCAGTATCTTGAAGTGGATTCTAGCAGTTACCGGAAGCCAGTGGAGGGAGCGGAGGAGCGGCGTGGTGTGGGAGCATTCAGGAAGGTTGAAGACCAGACGAGCCGCTGCATTCTGGATGAGAGAGGTCGGATGGCACATGCAGGCAGACCAGCAGGAGGGAGTTGCAGTAGTCTAGGCGTGAGATGACGAGAGCCTGGACCAGAACCTGCGTGGCTTTCTGGGTCAGCTGGGGACGCGTCCTCCTGATGTTGTAAAGCGTGTATCTGCAGCAGCGGGTTATAGCAGCTATGTTTGCAGTGAAGGACAGGTTGTTATCTATAAACACATAACGCTATCAAATAATACTTTCTATCAATATATCTATCTTTACCAAATATAACATATTATGGAGATCACAAAAATACACTGTCAATGTTAATAAACAAAAAACAAGGCAATGTGCCTGCAAGACTGCACTCAGGTAAACAAAACATATTACCCGTGCGCAGCAGCTAACCTGCCTGCGAGCCTTCGCTCAGGTCACATTTACCCTGGTGCGGCTGAAGCCCGCGAAAATGGCATCTATTGTTGCCGACAGTTTAGTATTTTTAAAATACCGTTACTATGTCAAACATGCTCAAAACTTTCTGACACACTCTCCTAAACATCTCCAACATCATATCTAATTCACACAAGTTAACATCGATCATTTTCATCATGTACTGACCTGTAGAAAACAGAAAAGTGCAGCAGCAATAATTATACACAGGATCCGGTTGATCGTCTGGATTGCTTCTGAGGAGGGGGCGGAAGTGTCCCCCCTAAGGTAACCCAGATGTCACCGCTCACCTGCCAAAGGTTCCACCTTGGCGCTACTTACTCGTACTGCTTCTCAAACAGTACAGATAAACCATAAAATGATATGAATGTCACCAAAATAAATACAGATAATGTTCAGTTTCAAATTCACTATTGTTTTGTTTTAAGATTAAAAGTTTTAAAAAAGAAAGAAATGTTCAAATAGTAGATGAATATTCAAGAGGTCTTTAAAATCATCACACTGATCATCAAAAGTTCATAAATTGCTCATAAAAGTCTGTCATGAGCAAAACAGGAACTTTATATGAATGAACAATGTTCATAAACATTTCATGAACTGCTCTTTAAAATGGTTCATGAGCATTTTAAGAATGTTGGTTCATGAACATGACAAGTGAACATATAATGAGTTGTTCATGAATGTTTCATGAGTGCTCATGAACAGCTCATAAAGTCATGAACTCCATCTCGCAGGGGCAATAATGTATTAAACTTACCATGTCATTACAGACCAATGTAGCTGTCCAAACGAGACGAAAGTACTGGCCTATTACGTGCCTGTTTTTTCCCGCAAAAAACTGGAGGTCTGTCATGGACCTGGGAAGGGGTTGCTGAGGGGGCTGCAGCACCCCCATCTGTTGGCGGAAACTTGTAACTGTAACACCAAACGCACGCTACACTTGCATCCCGCGCACCCCTAAACGCGGCGCACCTACGTCGCGCAACAGTTTCGCTGCAGCTAGGCTCCAATAGCAACCTAGTTAATACCAGGGTCCTGGACCACTTTCACAAATAGAATAAAGGTTTCACAAATCTCAAACGGTGTTATAAAGAATCTTTAGACCCTCTGGGATAATCCAGTCCAGATTTGATGAGTGTAGGTCTAGTGGTTTTAGATCAGGACCTGGTCTAATGTGGTCTACATGTGAAAAAAGCACTGAAATCTCACTTTTTGTATTTTCACAAATAGAATAAAGGTTTCACAAATCTCAAACTGGGCTATAAAGAATCTTTAGACCCTCTGGGATAATCCAGTCCAGATAAATCAGGACTAGGCTAATTGCTGACAACTACACAGACAGCAGAGAGAGAGCCTAACGTACAGACCCGTTTTGTGCATCAACTACATTTAAAAATAAAAATAATAATAATTTCATACATTACCCCTTAAAATCGACACAGCCACGGCATCAAGTTGGTCCATGCTGTTAGCTGACCTAGCTAGTTAGCTCGCCTCAGCTAACGTTAGCACTGCTATCCTAGCGGCTGGAAACTTCACACACAAAATAAAACATTTATCACTGAACATGGATACTTAAAAACGCATGTCATGTCAACAACAAATATGAATTAAATGTCGAATATAGATTACTTACATGAAACACGTCTTCAAACCAGGGGAGTCAATGTTTAGGCGGGTCGTGACGTGACTCGTGTTCAGCTCCACTAACGGTCCACACACTACAGAGGGAGAATAACGCCGGAAGGTGGCAGTAATGCCTCAGGAAGCAGCCGAAGAAGAAAAAATACCCGCGTGTTCTTTCTTTGATGAGCCCGCCTTGACGTGACCGGAGCTGGACCGGAGCCTCGTGTGTGGACCATAGGTGTGGACTGAACAATCGAGACAACCGGATTACTGCAGGAAACTTCAATTTCGGTAAAGATTCAAATGTACCTTTTTTTTTTTTTATTCATGCGTATTTTGGTATGCCCTAAATTGTAATGTTAAGTGATTTCCCTACACAATGAGCAATAACCTACAGAGACATATTGCTTGATGATCAGTAGCCTATCACCTTTATGATTTAAGATGTTTATATAGAATACATGTTAATTTTCTACTGCTTTTCATTTCAAATTATTTGCAATGCCTTGTTTTGCTGTTACGAAAAAAGTCAACATTTGGGATCAATAAAGTATATCAGATCTTATCTTAGCTTATAACTTAAACATTATATGTTTTATGTTATAACGTGATAAGGATCCCTTTTCATTTATTTTTTCCCTTCGCAGCAATATAGCCTACTTACATACTTTAACTCCCTTAATAGCCTTCCAATGTTGTGTACTACACACACACACACACACACACACACACACACACACACACACACACACACACACACACACACACACACACACACACACACACACACACACACACACACACACACATATATATATATATACCAAGCTATTTAAAAGATTTAACAGTTGTACAATTTAAAAAACCGTGTTTTACTTTGCTTTTGTTAAGAATATTATTCAATCTGATCTAATAAATAGTTCTTCATCTAACATACAGTGTATTAGGCCTAAACTAAAAAAATATTTAAAGTTACTTCCTCAGGATATTGACAGTTTGTATCTATCTTCTCCAACAGAATCTGATCCTCTTCCAGTTACCTGTGTGGACTCTGAAACCTGCTCTCCCAGGATGATTTGGCGTTGTTTCATATGCTACATTTTTGTAGCATTGACTCTGAAAAAACTATTAGGTCACATTAATTCTATGCACAGTCGCAGCCCTGACTTTCGTGTGGTATGTGGCATTGATGGTTGTGCCAGTGAGTACCGGGTGTTTAACTCTTATTACTATCACATAAAGAGAACTCATGCACATCTTCTTCAAGACGAATGGGCAGAGGAAGGATTGACTCTCCAAGGCCAACCGGAAACACGTGAAATGATGGGCACAAACAACCAAACTACTGCGAATATCTCTGCAGCTGAAATGGTCTGTGCGACACAGGAACATTCTTCAGTGATCCAAGAGGGTTCAACCATCATCCCTCAAATGGTATGTCATAATTCGGTGTGTTCAGGCCATGTCTATATGTATATAAATCATATTATTTAAACCGATCTTTCGTCCCCCATTAAAACATTTTCATGATGACCTGCAGAAAGTTAGAAAATGAAATGATTGTTCCCTCAGAAGTCTTGTTTCACAGCTAATGAAAAAGAGTGAATGAGTGTTAGCTATGTAAATATTCAACATGTTGTAATAGAGATGTTTTATACATATTAAGATAAATAGAGATATGAATCTGTTTCAGGTTGGGTTTCAAGAAGGTCGAGAGGGTCATGTGAACATGGACCTTTTCAAACAAGCAACTGCATTTCTTCTTCAAGCTAGAGAAACCCATCGACTAACACAGGTCATTTAAACAGTTTTTCTCACAATGAATGACATGTCAATGCCAGCAACAAGTGTAACTGAAGTAAGCTTAAAAGGCACTCAATGCAGGATTTTCCACCAAAAAAAATGCATATACAAATACCAAATAATCCTTCTCAATCATTATTTATCACCCAATAGAAAGTGTGTGGCTGCCAACAAACTACACATCCTGCATAGCATGCCTTTTAAAATATAAAGAATTACCTAAAGTATGTGGAAGCAGCTGGAAATAATGGGCTGAATGGAATGTTATACTACAGTGTTTGGTTGACGTTTCAAAATCTAAACCAGAGATGGAACAATATATGATTTACAACAATAGGTTGATTTTGGTAAATTTCCATATTGATAATTATAAAGAGGTTTAACATCCAAATCTAACTGTTGCATGTTCCGCACATTACCTAAAATGCATGTCCATTCCATTTTCTTGAGATTTGTTTTTCCACTCCACAGAGAGCTGTCAACCACGTGGTGAATGGAGTACAGCAATATCAGGCGTCATTATTGGAGCACCTAAAACATCTAATAAGTAATGTGATTGAGAGACATCCGGGAGATCTGGATCAACTGAGGAGTGACGCAATGGCTATATTTGACCAGTTTGTTGACCCTTTCAATCAAGTTGCTACAACACATTTGCAGAATAAGACAATCAAAGAACTGCTTAAACCAGTTGAACCAGAGATTATCACCACAAAACATTCGGTATGTTATGTGAAAAGTGGAGACTCCAGAGTACTTGCCATTAAAAACCAGGGCTTTTATTATATTTCATTGGTAAAAAGTTTAGAGCAGTTGCTGATGCATCCAAGAATTCTTGCAATGATTGAAGAGGGCCCAAAGCCATGCAAGAATGGTTTTGTTCATGACTTAATTGATGGGGACATTTTTAAGTCACATCCACTGTTTTTGAAATGTCCAACAGCATTGCAGTTACTTTTATATACAGATGACATTGAATTGTGCAACCCACTTGGATCTCGGGCGACCAAAAACAAGTTGTTAATGATTTATTACACCTTAGGTAATATACATCCTAAATGTAGATCAAGACTTTCTGCCATTCGCCTGCTTGCTATGGTTAAACCTAAGGACCTTTCAGGTTGTGGTATAGATAAGATATTTGAGAGAATTCATCAAGACCTTATTGAGCTGTATAATGGTGTTGAGGTTGTCACTGCAAATGGTCCGATGACAGTTTATGGGGCGCTTATGGCTGTGTATGGCGACACTCCAGCTCAACACGAAGTGGCTGGATTTAAAGAAGGCGTGGGGTTTGCCTACAGTAATTTAGGCACTGTAAATGCAACTTTGAAGACATGCAGGGACAATTTAATGAAGAGCTGTTTGTTAAAAGGACCATGGCAAGTCATATCAGGCAATGTGCTGACATTGAAAAGGCAAGCACTGACTTTCTCAAAGAAAATCTTAAAACAACATATGGTATAAACAGGAGAAGCAAAGTTACAGAATCTCCTCATTTTGATTTAATCAATCAAATGCCACAAGACAGTATGCATGTCATTCTCGAAGGTGTTGCTCCATATGAAATCAAATGTGCTTTAAAGCATCTTGTACTTTCAGGTCTTATGGATTTAGACACATTTAATAGTGCAATAATTGGTTTCCCTTATTCTCCTGTGGATGCAAGGGATAAGCCATGCCCATATCTGTAAATACGCTGTCATCAAATGACAACAAACTGAAACAGTCTGCTGGGCAGATGCTGATCTTGTTAAAGATCCTGCCATTTCTCATTGACACAGTTGGAGAAAATGAATACACAAAAATGCTGCTTGAGTTATTAGAGATTGTCAAAATTCTGTTTTCACCTATTATTGCTCTTTCAACTCTCTCAAGGCTCAAGCTTCTAATAGAGAAACACCTAAAACATTTCAAACAACTTTTTCCAGATGTAAATATCCTAAGCAGCATTGCCTTCTGCATCTCCCCTCCCAGATAAAAGCACTCGGCCCTACAGTGAGGCATATGTGTATGCGCTTTGAGTCAAAGCATTGTTTTTTCAAGCAGTGGGCTTTGAAAAGTAGTTTTAAGAATATTTGTAAATCCCTTGTGAAGCACAGCCAACTATAGGAACGTAGCCTGAATGTTCATGAGAAACATCCAATTCTTTCAGGTGAATTTGAAATGGGCCCAATCTCTGAGGTGAAACATGTTAACTATGTTGAAGGAAACATTAAAGACTTCTTTGGAATAGAGCAAGTTGAATGTATTGTTTCAGTACCGTGGATTATGCAATATGGAAATAAGTATACATGTGGAAAGACTTTGGTTATTTCTAATGTCAACAATAACATTCCAGAGTTTGGACTTGTGAAAAACATTTATATTGTAAATACGTCAATGTACTGTTTTGAATGCCAGCCTCTCTCTACAGTAGAATGGAATGATCATTATTTAGCTTATGAGGTGGAAGTTCCCTCCCTAGCTCAAGCCAATTTGTTGGTAGATTCTGAACAACTTATTGATTATACAGCATATTACTATTTGACCTACAACAACACCAAGTACATTCCAATTAAATATGATCTGACAGATATCATTGCGCATCACTCCCTTCATACAATGTGAGTTTGTGAAGATTGCCAATAAATGACACTGTTCCACATTTTATTAGCCCTGTATTCTGATGTGACTGATGCACTGTATTCTGATGTGACTGATGCACTGTATTCTGATGTGACTGATGCACTGTATTCTGATGTGACTGATGCACTGTTTTCTGATGTGACTGATGCACTGTATTCTGATGTGACTGATGCACTGTATTCTGATGTGACTGATGCCCTGTATTCTGATGTGACTGATGCACTGTTTTCTGATGTGACTGATGCACTGTATTCTGATGTGACTGATGCACTGTATTCTGATGTGACTGATGCACTGTTTTCTGATGTGACTGATGCACTGTATTCTGATGTGACTGATGCACTGTATTCTGATGTGACTGATGCACTGTATTCTGATGTGACTGATGCACTGTTTTCTGATGTGACTGATGCACTGTTTCTGATGTGACTGATGCACTGTATTCTGATGTGACTGATGCACTGTATTCTGATGTGACTGATGCACTGTTTTCTGATGTGACTGATGCACTGTATTCTGATGTGACTGATGCACTGTATTCTGATGTGACTGATGCACTGTTTTCTGATGTGACTGATGCCCTGTATTCTGATGTGACTGATGCACTGTTTTCTGATGTGACTGATGCCCTGTATTCTGATGTGACTGATGCACTGTTTTCTGATGTGACTGATGCACTGTATTCTGATGTGACTGATGCACTGTATTCTGATGTGACTGATGCACTGTTTTCTGATGTGACTGATGCACTGTTTTCTGATGTGACTGATGCACTGTTTTCTGATGTGACTGATGCACTGTTTTCTGATGTGAGTTTTTCCAATAAAAATGTGTTTTCTAAAAACAAGTAATGGTTATTTCTTGAAACAAGATAATCCATCTTTTACAAACACCACAGGAGCTTATATATATACCAGCAAGTCTTGTGACATGTCAAAAAAACTTGTTTCACCTGAGATACAACTCAAAATAAGATATTTTCAAGAGTATTTGACTTAACAAGACACTTAAAATGCAATGTCTAAAAACAAGACATTATATCTCACTGCATTGTTACTACTTAAAGAGCTTACGAAATGCTTTTAGCACCTGTTAGTGGGCTTAGTATATGATAGAGGTTGCATTTGTATTGTGGAATGTGCCTTATGATTTTTTTATTATTGATCTATTTTTAATAAATCACGATTATAACAGCATCCAAAGTTGTCAGTTAGTAACAATCGTTCGTTGCGCCGGAAACATCAACTTCGGCCATTTCCGGCGGTGACGTCATGAGTGGAACACAGCTGAGCTCAGTCCCCTTTGAATGCATTGAAGGGCCAAATATTACGACAAAGGATGCACAGCAATAAGACGCCAAGAATAATTGGCAAGCGATATGTTGTATGGGGATGTGGGGCCGTCTCAACATCTGGTTATGGGATGTTTTTGTGGCCAAAAAATGATCAAATGTTGCGTATATGGACAAAACAAGTGCGTCGTACGAGGCGGACGTTTGCTAGACCAGGTAACCCGGGGTCGATGAAACCGACGATGTGTGGGCAGCACATCAAGAGATCGTGTTTCGAACAATCAACAATGCCCGCTAAGGAGAGAGAGTAAACGCTTTCTCGAAGGTTCGTTTTGCTTTCTGACAACGTTACGTTAACTCAACCTTACGTTTGCCATGAGGCTATGTTACTTCCCTTAAGAGCTAGCTGTCTTAGCTAACAACAGTTAGCAGCTAACGTTTTCTGCAGTTTGTGTTTCCACTGAAAAACGTGATGTAGTTATTTAAGGGTAAGTTAACTAAACGTTATCTTACAAGTAGAGAGAGTTAAGTTGTGTTTAAAATCGTCAATGTAATGCACGTTAGAGGTTTTGTGTTGAGCATGAAGTTAGCTTTACTGTAGCTCACCAAAGGTTAGCATGTTAAGCTGCACTTTCTGTGGCAGCTCGCTTAATACAAAGAGGGGTTTTGTGCTTCATTGTAAACTTTTCTTACACATGTGTGTTAATCTACCTGAAATTGTAGGGACAGTTTTTTTCGACTCAACTATACAGACCATTGTTGAGGAGATGCAAAACATACTGTAAATGAGTTGGGTCTGACATATACTTTGAGTAATGTTACTTTGCTGCTAAAAAATGAAACATTATCAGATGAGGACATCACCAAAGTGTGTGAGTCTGTCAGGGTTTGATCTGTTCTCTGCGTGTCGTTCAGGGCCTGTACACACTGCTCTGGTATGAATTAAAAATATAATTGTAAAATGTATGTCTCTCGCTCTTGTCATCGTTCAGGCTTTGCATTTGAACTCCTATGACTGGTTGCGGACTTGAAGGGAACGACTCCATGGCCTTCCTGACATCCAGGAAAAAGGTGAGATTCTAATCCATTTCAATGCCAACAGCCAGTCATTGTTTTTAACTTTTTTAATATGATTTTTTTGGGGAATTTCTGTTTTATTGGATAGTAGAGATCTACTGGAACCTAACACCAGAGAGAGAGAGATAGAGGGAGGAGATGATATGCAGCAAGAGGCCGAGCCGGATGGTTGCTGCTCCGTGTGGAGCGTGTTCTATCAGGTAAAGCACTTTGGTACCCAGTTATTTATGGTATTGAGTTTGAATTTAGCCTTTGGAAGGTCATTTCCAACAGTGCATTGTAAAGACTGAAAAAACATTTATTTGTCTCAACATTCCTGTAATAATTTGTTTTTTTATTGTTGATATTGTTTTGTTCTTTATTTTTGTTGTGAGAATCACTTTGCAATTGTGTAAGTGCTATATACATAATTATACTAATATTATTGTTGTTACCATCATTACCATTATTTAAAAAAAAATCTTTGTTTTCTTTATTTATCGCTGCAGAAAGGATCATGCCAGCCCACATCAAACACCTGATCAAGAACTTGTGAATCTTCAGGCAGAAAAGATGAAAACACCTGTTCAAAGTTCCAGTTTCCTGTACATGGAACCATGCCTGTCCTCTGTTCCACATGTCTCCAGTCAGTCCTGAGGCCTGTACTACGAAGCAGGATGTTCTCTTCGCGGCTAACTTCAGGGAAAACTCCGGCTTTCCGGTCCTACGAAGCTGGTTCTCTTTTTAGCGGGCTAGATCTCCATGGTAACTTATGCTTAGCGGCTAACCTGGTCGGGACCAGGTTAGGTTGCAGGCTAAGAGCTCAACTCAGTGAAAGCACCGCCTGCTGACCAATCAGAGCTCAGTGTGCGGAGTTTAAAGCGATCAAGTCATATCACAGGAGAAAGGAAATACAGAAAAGCTGCCGTTGCAGGAAAGACGGCCGGCAAAAATCACTGACTGTGTGAACGTGAACATTAATAGAATATCACCTCCATCTTCAGAGCAGTCTGACTATTATAACATTAGCGTTAAGAAAGCTTACTTAAATATCTGCCACAACATCAGTACCCGGATCAGAGTACATTAAGTACAGTCCGCGGCACATCACTTCATAATGTATCACATATCTCCTGATCTGAGTCAGCTGAGCCGTATCTGGCCGTGCAGCACTCACAGTGTCACAGACTGGATGCAGAAGTATTATTTTAAGCAACACATTAAGTTGAGGAAACACTCGAGTCAAATGTAATTGAAGTCAGATCGTGTCTTAGACGGGGCAGTGATATCATAAACCTGTTAATGTACGCATTCAAACACTTGTTCTGTTCCCAGCTGTGTTCACCTTGCAGCTGCAGCTCTGAGGCTTTGATCCTGATCAAGTGTTTAAGTCATGGATGTTTAAAGTTTAACTTCTTCATATTTGACTAGTATTAAAGTGCACTTTTCATTCAGGAAGTATGACGCTGCACTGTCAGTATGCTTCTCCATGTTTGTGATTGGTCGAATGCTCCAGATACCACCCCTTTCATGTGAACGCGCACCTCACTAGATAGGACACGGCTGGCTTGAGCGATCCACTTGATAACCCGCGTCGTAGGACCGTTTAGCGTAGGACCGGCTAACTCAAACATATCCAGGTTAGGTTGAACCAGCTTCGTAGTACAGACCTCTGGACCCTATGACTCCGACACTAGTTCTACCAAGGCTTGTTAGAGGTAAGAGTGGTAGGAGAGGAGTGGAGTTATCTTTGTATTTAGGCTGCAAGTCGACAAAGGTGATCAGATGCTAATAATGATCCGATTCATTTGATATTGATTGTCTGCCAATACCGAATCCTGATCCGATTCTTCTATTTCCCAGATAATACGGCTGCACCGTGAACACTCGCTCTATTTGTTTTTGCCATTGTAATTCACCATAAGCAATTGTTGACTGTAACGTCTATGCCAACCAACTGTCATTTGTAATGTATTATACTTTAACGGTTCTGGAAACCACAGCAGCCCAAATGTTAACGTACATGTCAGGTTTTCTTTTTACAGTGTACTTATATCTCTACATTTCTTTTCAGTTTGCTTCAAGAAGTTGCTTCAACAGACAGAAGTGCAGGCCGGATTGGGAAAGGCTGGACGCTACACAGCGGGAAACATTATAGACATGAACAAGGAAAAACAAAAACACTTTCTTTGTTGCCTTGTTCTTATCATACAGTGTTACGGTTTTTGTTACCATTTAAATATTGAATTCTATGTATTACTTTTATTTTAAATCAAATGCACCGGTTTTAGATAATATATTTATTTTGATGTGTAGGTTGATTTGCAGGTTGGTTGTTATTTGTATAATTATTGTTACTGTGTATTTTATTATATTAACGAGCTATTTATTAAATTAAAATACCATTATGAACACTATACAATGTCTTTATTTGGTAGATACCAGAATACATGACACAATGAATCTTTGTAATATATTTATGCTCTCTTGTTTAAATAATCATACCAGTATTTAATGTATGCTGGTCACCTGGAATCCTGGTGAGCTCCCAGCAGGGTATATTTAATACTATTATTAAACATAAGCTGGTGATAGATGGTGTATAAACCAGCCATCCTGGCCAGCTGAAGTGTCCAAAACCCCTCTCCAGCCTAATATCTACTGGCTGGTCAATTTACAACAGCCTGACCAGCTACATGTATCTAAACTGGTTATTTCAGCAGAGTCATTATTATTTATTTACTATTTTTTGAGAATCTCTGAATTTTAGTCAAATGTATATACTAGTCTCTGTTCTGTTGCCTGAGCCAAGTCTGCCTGCTACATTACGATGTATTATTATTGATTTACTATTTATTGAGAATCTCTATGAATTAAAGTCAAATGTATACCAGTCTGTGTTCTGTTGCCGCATCGGATCTCCACCAAATGAGTCTTGTCTGTCACTCGATTCTGTCTCCAGAGTCCGACATCAGCCACAGAGGTAGTGTATTATTCAACAGGTGTTCTACTCGTGACGTGCGTGACGTCACTAACCGGCGAAAGCTGTTTTGTTCGGAGCGGTCGTGTAACATCGGAAGTGAGCATGGAAAGTTGTAATAAACCACAATTTATAAATACTGCGGGTATATTGTCATGAATGACATGATTTCCCATTAATAATAGTATATATATTATCGTAATAAGAACAGTATTGTCCTTCATTTCGTCAGCTCTTTAAGTTATTATGTCTTATATCAAGTGTAAAGACGTATTCTGACTTGAAATTAGACAAATATACTTAGTAAGATTTTGCAAGAGTTTTTGCAGTGCATGACAACAAATGTTCCTAATGTTTGGGTTACGAGGCTACATGATGATGATGTCCAGTTACTTTCATTCACAGCTTCTGACCCCAGATGGTTAGGTGATGACTGCAACATCAAGTACGGGCCAAGCAGCTACAGGAGGACGGAAAGTCACAAAGCTGCGGTTGTGTTCCCAGCGAAGGCTTCTCCACCTGTATGGACGACAGACGGGCCTGCTTGATTCCGCCTGTATGGACGACAGACGGGCCTGCTTGATTCCGCCTGTATGGACGACAGACGGGCCTGCTTGATTCCGCCTGTATGGACGACAGGCGGGCCTGCTTGATTCCGCCTGTATGGACGACAGACGGGCCTGCTTGATTCCGCCTGTATGGACGACAGGCGGGCCTGCTTGATTCCGCCTGTATGGACGACAGGCGGGCCTGCTTGATTCCGCCTGTATGGACGACAGACGGGCCTGCTTGATTCCGCCTGTATGGACGACAGACGGGCCTGCTTGATTCCGCCTGTATGGACGACAGACGGGCCTGCTTGATTCCGCCTGTATGGACGACAGACGGGCCCTGCTTGATGCCGCCTGTATGGACGACAGACGGGCCTGCTTGATTCCGCCTGTATGGACGACAGACGGGCCTGCTTGATTCCGCCTGTATGGACGACAGACGGGCCTGCTTGATTCCGCCTGTATGGACGACAGACGGGCCTGCTTGATGCCGCCTGTATGGACGACAGGCGGGCCTGCTTGATTCCGCCTGTATGGACGACAGACGGGCCTGCTTGATGCCGCCTGTATGGACGACAGACCGGCCTGCTTGATTCCGCCTGTATGGACGACAGACGGGCCTGCTTGATTCCGCCTGTATGGACGACAGACGGGCCTGCTTGATGCCGCCTGTATGGACGACCGACGGGCCTGCTTGATTCCGCCTGTATGGACGACAGACGGGCCTGCTTGATTCCACCTGTATGGACGACAGGCGGGCCTGCTTGATTCCGCCTGTATGGACGACAGACGGGCCTGCTTGATTCCGCCTGTATGGACGACAGGCGGGCCTGCTTGATTCCGCCTGTATGGACGACAGGCGGGCCTGCTTGATTCCGCCTGTATGGACGACAGGCGGGCCTGCTTGATTCCGCCTGTATGGACGACAGGCGGGGCCTGCTTGATTCCGCCTGTATGGACGACAGACGGGCCTGCTTGATTCCGCCTGTATGGACGACAGACGGGCCTGCTTGATTCCGCCTGTATGGACGACAGACGGGCCTGCTTGATGCTACTCACCGGACGTGTCGTACCCTGTTCCCCTCTTCTTCCTACGTGTACGTACACATGTGTGCTATGCAGCGGCTGGCCTCGTGGTGACCCAGAGTGAGACAACAGCAGGTGTTTGAGGAGTGGGCCCTGACCGGAGCCCGAGCCACTTCATGGTTGATTTCTCAGAGGTAGAGATCGGAGCCCTGGAGGAAGAGTTTCAAGGTGACATTGCAGTAACTGGAGAAATCTGTTCATTCACAGAATATGAAACGTTAGTTAAAAAAAGGATACATGTTTTGTTTTGCGGTCCATATCTCATTAAAATATCTAATGTTAGAAACTACTAAAGACACAATGGGGACAATTCAATGTAGTTTGACCTTTGTAACTGCTGTGCAGACATACTGACACAATAGGGCTTCTGTAATTACCTTAAATAAACTCATTACTGAAACAGCTCAATACGCATTATTCTTATTCTTATCATTCTGTATGCGCGCAGTAACGGTAAGGTATCTAATTAATGATGTAGTATTCCATAACTTCATAACAGAGATGGTCAAATTAAAGTAGACATGGCAGAAATCCTACAATGAAGCGGGCGGCGAAGTGTTCTCTGAGAGAGGGCGATCAAGAGAAGAGAGCGAGCGGCGCGCTGAGGGAGTTTACCATGGATGTTTAATAGGAGTTTACGGAGCAGATGAAAAGACACAGAAAGACAGAGGCACAATAACAAGTATATGTAGGTGTTTTTTGTAAATAACCGACGGTGTCAAGAGGAAGTAAAGTCCCTGCCATGACGAAACTCAAAATCCATTTTCCAAAATCCGACACTAGAGGTGGTCCTAACGCACCGGCACCAATACAGAAGCCTATAATAAAGATGATATATATAATAGGCCTACGTAACATGTGTAATCACACACCATATAGAACATAAATAATAAAAACATAGCTGCTTTAAAACACGTTTGTGGTCATACTGTGAATGAGTTCACACCCTTTATACAGTCTATGGTCCATTTCGCGGGCAATTACATGTGAGAAGTAGTAGAAGAAGAATGAAGCTGGTGTGTTTCCCGCAGCGAGACACTACAATACTAATTGTGGGCTTATCATGTTGATTCGACCACAACAGAAAGAAGAAGAAAACTCTCGCTCTCTCCAGAGGGGCAGGTCAGCCACACTTTCACTCTCAATCTCACGCTCTCACGTAAAAATGTTGCAATACAAGATGCAATTAAATAGAATACAAATATGTAAGGATAAATAAGAAGCTCAAGTTAAAATGTGCAATAAAAAAACAATATTTACATAAAAAGTCAAGTTGCACATTGTACAATATATAACAACAATATGTGATTTAATAATACTAAAGATATGAATGCCGAACTGTACAGTTAAATATTTTACAAAGTTCATTTCAAGTTCATGCTGACTCGGAAGTTCAGCCTCATAGCTTCTGCAAAGCAGCCTTTTTGTGAAGGGGTGCTTTTGTGGCACGGTTTCCAGGTAGGCCATCTCCTTCTTCCTTTCCTTAGCTGTGAACGTCAGAGGGAGGCTCTGATCACGTGGAGTGTGTAGCTTCACGTCTTCCAAGACCTCGGTCAGCTGGTCAGTTAACGTTTGAAGGTCATCTTCATCTTGCAGATGCTCAGTCAGGAATCTCACGCAAGAGACTGGCACATTCCCTTCTTTGTTGAACCTTTCTGGCTCTTCTCCTTTCGGGCAAAGCGTTACATGGCGACTGCATTTCCACTGAGACCGGTGTATATGTATGATCTGTGATGTCTGATCTGCCGCTGCCCCCCTCACAGGAAGTCTGTCCCAGACATGCATTACCCAGGAGAGGAGGGGTCACCTGCGATTAGACGCCAGTGCCTCCCAACCCCATTCATGCGCATGATTCAAAGCAGCACAGAAGTGCTTGCAGGGCAACTTGTGCTCTGCCCAGTCTTTGCAGGTGCACGATGGCACGATGGCACTTTCACCAAGGTTCATGTTGTGCCGTGTGCAAGGATGACTTTGGCTTTTCACATGGACCATGCCACTGCCCTTTGCAACAACGCCATTGGCCTCAACACACTGGGCTTCTGTAAGACATCACATGGTCTGCTACACTGCTTGGTCTGTCTTTTAAGAACTGTGGCTTGTTCTCGTTGTTCCTCCTGGAGACTGAGGAGTACTTGACGTTCAGTTCAATGTACCTTCAATAAGAGAAGAGAACACTATCTTAGAAGTCTCTCTGTGGCAGTTTGCTTTCTCTGACATATAGATATGGTATGTGATGATACAATTGTCTCAGGAACATATGCAACAATGAACAACATCAAACAAATATGTTGGAGACAAAGCTATCGAACGTCACATTTATATATATACAAATGTGTGTTGGTGTGTGTATTTAAATATATATATACGTATAATCATAGTAATACTTGTTTAGCTCACTTCCGATATGTCCTTGGTAGGAAGTCAGTTACCAACACCGTGAGCATTTCACTGAGGCTGCAGTTCTTATAGCCTTCAAGACGAGAATACTTTAGGGTTTCATTTAGTCTTTCCACCCCCTTGTTGGTGGAGAAGGCCACCTCGAGATCTGCATCTCGAAACACGTGCACCCATCTCACACCAGACAACACAAGTTAAAAGGAACACTCTTCAAATTCAACACACGATATCATACATATAATATAAAGTGAATATAACATTTCAACTTGGTACACACCTTAGCCTCTGGGAGCCACTTATTGAAAACCACGCCCTCCCTTTGTCTTTGCAGACTTTGCCTCCTGCAGGTTGCAAAGGCGTGTGCCACCTCCTCTGGAGTCCAAGCCGCTGCTTCTCAGAAGCGGCAGGAGACTGTCTGTGCGTTGCTCACTCCGTGATCTTTCTTCCTGCACCATCAACCCAAGCGTTCTCCCGATGGAAGTCGCAGAGAAGCACCTTCGAACCTGGACACAATACAAGAGATATATTACCTGCACCATGGTGTCATTTTAGTGTGTCGCGTTGCTGTCACATAGTATACGCGCCAACATATACATCTCTGTCAGTGGAGGTGATGACTTCATTATAGTTAGAAGGAGATTGTTGCATACATTTGCATGTAAAGTTTATATTTTTGAAGTTGGTGGAATACTATGTAAAATGTATCCTTTTTTTAACTAACGTTTCATATTCTGTGAATGAACAGATTTCTCCAGTTACTGCAATGTCACCTTGAAACTCTGTCAGTTGTGCATTAACCACCCACACATGTGCATGGCTGGAGTACTATGAGTACTATTCTACTCTCAGTGTATTGCCTGCAGAGGACCTGGTCCTTCTTGGATGCACGCATTCCCTCCTTCGTTCTTGATGAGATATTCCTGATATCCTAGTCTGTGGTCAAACCTCCGACGTGTGCGTGGAGTGGCTGCTCCCCGGAACAGCTCGTCATTTACTAAATTGAACCGGTGACGTCTACTCTCACTGAGCTTGCTGGCACCAGCCAAGGTGAGCTTCACTCTTTGTTGTGCAGCTCTGGAATCCATCGGTTCACGCAGCTCAGCTTCCTGTGCATGACGTTGAACAGGGTCATTATAGATGTTTCAAGCTGTCTAAAGTCCTCTTGCACAGCACAAATTGTACCTCGCGTCTTGTTTCTTCCAGCAGCTAAAGGAATAGATGTTGCATGGTTACCTCTCCCACAGTTGGATGCTTTTGATGGTCACTTTCTGGGGTGAAGCACGTGTGGACTCCATGACTACTTCAACTGATGAAGGATCAGCTGCAACTACAGCCTTTAGTGCTGCGGAGAGCTCCCTCCTCTTTGCTCTACTGTTCTCTGCAATCTGGGGAACATAGCAATGACATGGCCATTGGGATCATGACACGAGAGCAAGTATAGCATGCACGCACGTGTGCTGTGCTTGTGCTGTACCTTGAAACCAGGACATGTCATGACCTGACTGACAGTTATCTGGCCAGGGCAATCCATCTTCTTCGTATGTTGTACAAGATGGCGTCTTGCATTGAAGACGTGGTCTTCAAGCTAAGAGAAAAAAGGTGTAATAAATACAATATTAATGTATGTAGACATGTTCATGGTCTCCTCTCCATAACGTGGAGAACATCCTTTTTTCTATGGTTCTTTCTTTTGTCTTCTTTAAAATATGTGTAGGTCCTGCTCATATAACTGTAGTATAGTGGGACATTATGTCAGCACCCCTGCATCTGTACTGTTTGTGTCTATTTCTTTTGGCAGATATACCATCCACTGTTAAAATAAATAGGAAGCATCTGGTGCCAGGTCATGGCCGTGGGCTGGTTGGGTTCGGCAGGTGAACAACGGAAGGATATCCCCCTTTATTTTGTCTCGGAAGAGGCCATTGCATTTTGTCTCCTATTCCTCTAAAGTTTAAACGACTTGTGTATTTACATAATGCTGATTCCTATGTTGTTATGAGTCACAGTGTTATGTGTCATAGAATGCCATAATGCATGTCATATTACGAATAGTTGTTTCATTTTCCTTCACCAATTATTTAAAGTTGTTAATGCATGTCAATTCATAAATATACCGCTTGTTTCTCTTTGTGTGCATGGTACTTCTCCTTTTGCCGAGTACACCGGTCCTTTCCCTGGTGGCATCCATAAGTCTTGGTGCCCACGAGTTGGAATGGCACCCCATCATATGGTACACATTTCAACTGCCAGTATATCTTTTTCTCTGGTGAAGGTTGCACGTCTGTATTGAAACATTTGTGACAAAAATACATATTTTATCCATAAAATATACATTAACACTGGTCAGTTTAGATTTGGAAAGACACTCGGAATTTGAAATGTCTTAAGTAACTTTACGCCTGATAATTCAACCTGTTACTGAATGCACAGTAAAGTTTCACGTATTTTTCGCTTTTATCAATCTATGGGTTATGTAGAAAGCTGAAACTACCAACCTATAATTCAGTTGTTGTAGGCATTAAAACCAGGGCCGCCTTAATGCACGGGCTGACCTGGGCTGAAGCCCAGGGGCCTACGGAGATCGGGGGCCTATCAAGAGCCAAGCAAAAACAAAGTTTTATGTCAGATGTTTTTTAATTTGTTTTAAATAAACAAAGTCTTGGCTTTCAGAATATTAAACTTGTTTCGGCAAATTCAGAAGATAAATACAGCTTTGAAGCTTTGAAGCTTTGAAGCTTGTAACGGCATAATTACAAGCGGAGAACGGAGTAACTTGAGGTCACAGCAGGCAGAACAACAGCCGGTGTTTCTGCTGAGAGTTTTCCCCGGGAAACAAACACAATACACACAAACGCAAAAATACACAAACACATACACACACACGTATACATACACACACACACGTATACATACACACACACACGTATACACACACTCGTGAGCTTCCCCCAGACCAGTAATCCAAGCGAAAATATCTTCCCTCCGTAGTATTTTGATCATTTGCTCCGCTAACCAATCAGATCGATGGATTCCAGAGATGACTCCGTAACAGTCAGTGGGCACCACTTCACAGCCAATCAGAATGAGAATATGGTTCACATGTGACTTATTCAAACTGCGAGTGATTGAGTGACAGATGAAGGTTGTTTAGGAGAGAAAGTTTGAGAGTGGCGCTCGGAAAGGAAATCGTTGAGGGAAAAGGAGTTTGGAGACAAGCAGCTGTGACAAAGCATGCCGAAGCTTCCAGGTGATTCTAAACCTGTAGGCCGGGATGAGGAGGGAGGACGGATGAGTTCTGTACCGAGCGGCCGCGGGGCCTCGGAGCCAAGTAGGCCGTCTGGTTCTGATAGCGATGGAGTAGCGGGAGAGGAAGAACAGACAGGAGGGACATTATCTGTTGGAGGAGATGAGAGGACGACGAGGACTTGCTACGTGGAGGGGAGCCAACGGCAACCGGACAGATACACGAGGGAGGCCCGACACGTCACTGATCTGGAGGAGAGGACCAGGCGCAGAGCAGGGTGGAGAAGTGCGGTCACAGAGCCTGCCGAGGCTATGCCTTTGATTTGTTGTTTGAATAGGGGGCCTACACAACCTATCAGCCCCTGGGCCTGGTGGCAGGTTAAGGCGGGCTTGATTAAAACACAGAACAGCAAAATAAACATTTTAGTGGTGTGAACGCTCGTGAACTGTCAACAGGAGGGCGGGGGAGCCTCGCTGCGGGGAAACTGTGGACCTCTGTCAGCCGTTTAAAAGATGAATAAATTAACAGCTCGAACCGAGCCGGCCGGCACCGGCCCGCTGACGACCTGAGGGGTTCTGTGAGCCCCTTATACTACTTAGCTACTTGTATACATACATACTTATACACTTATACTTATACATTAGTATACGTATACTTATTTGATTACTGACACAATGTAGGCCACTTGGTCATCGTTGTTTCTTAAATTTCCGATCTAACCTTACAAACTTGCTATTTTCCCCGAAAACCTGTTCCTTTTTGTACACAATATACTTTGTGATTGTTGTTTCTTCCACGTCTGCTCACGCTTCCTCGAAATCCTTCAGGGTTTGAAATATTTTATGTGAAAGCATCCTGTTTGTTGCGCTTTGGCATCCTTGACAGACGTGTCTGTCTGTTGGAGCGCGAGCGCAACAAAAGTTGCCGTCTCATCCACGACCACTATTACGTCACTTCCGCCGCATAAAACCCAGCAGGTATACGATCTAGCACCAACCCTGTGAGGAGCAGCAGGTTCAGCTTTCAGAACAAAGTAACACTAAAATGGCATTCATTTTTTTAAATATGTCGTGTAGTAATAGATGTATTTATTTGTCTTCTCAAGAGAGTACCAGAATGTGTGTTTTATGTTAGTATTTCAAAAGATCTCCTGAGGGAGAATCCCCCCAGACCCCCTGCAGGGGTTGGGCTTTCAGCATGTAACTCTCTCACCTGTGGGGAAGCTGCAGGATCGGCTCCAGGTCGCCCTTTTTATTTACTACAAGACAAATGTGCCTTTTTATTTCATACAGTTCCATTTGGATTGAGACGGGGAATAATCTAAAGCTCACGCGTGGCGTTTCACGGTCAAGGGGAGCGTGTATGTAATTACATTGCAAACACTGACTTGAGCCCCACCGCTGCATGGGTTAGCCCAGAGCCATATAATAGAAGAGTTACGACAACGGAAGTCCAAACACGGTTATCGTCACGTGGTTCATGGAGACGAGGATCGCTCCCCGGAAGTTCATGGCGGGCGATGTGAATGCATTGAAAACAGGAGATAGAACTACGATGTGTGGTAATTATTAGTGAATAAAGGTTTTGATTTGCAATATGTATACAACCCATCGATATGTGTATGTATTTACATCAATATGTTTTAAAACATAAAATAGAATTTGCTAATATTAAGTGATAATATTAGGATTAGTGTGAACAGCTAGTTTACATGTTACTAACAGTGCCTTGGCTAAAGAGCCTGTTGTTGTTTATTTATAGCTTTGAATTCTTTCAAACCAATATTATCTTCTTAAACCTGTATGGTAGTCAGGAGCATCACTTTCTAATGTTTACTGATACATTTAGAGCAGGGGTCTCCAACCTTTCTCCACCTGAGAGCTACTTTGAAAAAATGAAAGTGGCCAAGAGCTACTTGCATCGCATCGCTTACATTTATTCACAGAGCACTCATCAGTTGAATTAAGCTACTTGTTTGTGAAATCAATACCTAAAGCTTATCTAAAATCTTAACTTCACATCAAGGTGCAAGAAAACGACAATTTCTCACGTATTAATATGGACAACATAGTAAGTACTTCACTGAAGATTCACATAAATGTCCAAGAGCAAATTACAATGTTTTCACTTCTTCTTATGGCCCACATAGTAAATACATCGCCTTAATCACCACCTTGCAAGCATCTTATGGCACGTGTGTAAAATAAGTGCATTCACTCTTTTTTACAGTCAGTGAGACGACTGGCGCTGCATGGAGTCCACCATACAGGTGTATGCTGGACCCACTTAGGTTCACTCTAATAGAGTCATTTACATGTTCATCAGTCGGTCTTGTTCTGTATTTAGATTTCATTCATGCCAGAAAAGGCTGCTTCACAAAGGCAATTAGAGCCACATAAAGCAGACAGGTTCAGTGCTGCTTGGTGATGTTCTTATAGTTTTCTGGGCGTACAAGGCTCCAGAAATGTTGTGAGTTTTGCTGAGACTTAAGCTGAACATGATTTTGGAGATTTATAACCTCCATCTCCATCTCCACAGGATTGACACTGAACAGTGCAGCCATCTTTTCTTCTTCTTCGTGTTGACATGAAATTATAAGCCATAATAAATCAACTGTATAGGTCTAGCCTCCCTATATCTGTGTGTGACATTTTTCCATCCTCAAAAACAAATACAGCTGCAGTCGAGCTGCAGCTTCTAGCAACGGTCTTCTGTTAAAAAAAGGACACTGAATGTCTTGAATGAGGCATCACACACATGACCTGAGTCTGAACAAAGCAGACAACAGGAGTATTTACAACAGCATTATAAAAACAAAAATAGTGCATGTGGGTGCACACTTACATTCTCTGTTTTACCGTTACATGAATCCCATGAATGTATGAGACTAAGTTAGCTTCATCATCTCAATCAGTGATTAAGTGAATAATAACGTTTCTATCAGGTCACTATCAGCCTGTCACTCTTATTAGTAGTTCTTTTCAGGAGGGGGCGGGGCTTGGAGGAACGGAGAGGAGACAGTGATCGCGGAAGCTTTCCTCCTGCCTTCACAAACTTTACACGCGTATTTAACTGAAAATAGCAAGAGGACATTCATACTCTGCAATCCAAGACTTGATTAAATCCACCAAAAACCTGACATGACGATAACGAGTGTTTTTCAAGAACACAAATCCCTCCCTGTGTCTCTGAGCCGCAGCGACGCGGCCTGATTCAGAGCGGGTCATTCTGCCATTGGTTCTGGACTGGTGCCGCTGGAGAAAGCAGACTGCTCCGTGTGTGGTGTCGCTGTGCCGCTGTCACATCTGCTCCTTGATCTCTGCGTCACGGACCAATTTTATATTCGTGTGACAGAAACAATTCTAAAATAAAAAAACTTTATTGTCCGGCCGCGGCCGAAAAATCAAGAAGCAACCTTACTACGCTATAATCGATAATCGAGCGGCGAGCTACTGAAAAGCTGCCCGCGAGCTACCGGTAGCTCGCGATCTACGTGTTGGAGACCCCTGATTTAGAGGGAGGGGATCTAAAGTAATGCTTTAAAATTCAGATTAGATTAATGTCTACCATTTTCTTAAATTCATGGTAGTTTCAGTAATCCCCATGGTAACAGAGGACACAAGTTATCTAAATGACTAATGTCATCTTTATGGCTTTCAGAAAGGACAGGAGACCGACAGGTGACTATCAAAGGACTAGCAGCAGCAGCATGATGATGATGATGGTGATGATGGTGGTGATGATGATGATGATGATGATGATGATGATGATGATGATGGTGATGATGATGATGGTGATGATGATGATGATGATGATGATGATGATGATGATGATGATGATGATGATGATGATGATGATGATGATGATGATAAATGTGTTGTTTTAGGAACATCCATTGCAAATAGATGGGATTCATCCATCCATCCATCCATCTTCTCCCGCTTATCCGTGGTCGGGTCGCGGGGGTAGCAGTTCCAGCAGAGAGCACCAAACTTTCTTTTCCCTGGCCACATCAACCAGCTCTGACTGGGGGATCCCAAGGCGCTCCCAGGCCAGCGAAGAGATATAATCCCTCCACCTGGTCCTAGGTCTACCCCTTGGTCTCTCCCAGCTGGACGTGCCTGGAACACCTCCCTAGGGAGGCGCCCAGGTGGCATCCTAACTAGGTGCCCGAACCACCTCAACTGGCTCCTTTCGACGCGAAGGAGGAGCGGCTCAACTCCGAGTCCCTCCCTGATGGCCGAAATTCTCACCTTATCCCTAAGTGAGACACCAGCCACCCGGCGGAGGAAACCCATCTCAGCCGCTTGTATCCGCGATCTCGTTCTTTCGGTCATGGAATTCAATAAACATTGAATAGCATATCATGCAGTTTGTCGTGCCTTTTCCTCCGTGTTGTCCTGGTTTGCTGTGCTGCCTCCTAGTCGCCACCATGGTTTGCTGTGCTGCCTCCTAGTCGCCACCATGGTTTGCTGTGCTGCCTCCTAGTCGCCACCATGGTTTGCTGTGCTGCCTCCTAGTCGCCACCATGGTTTGCTGTGCTGCCTCCTAGTCGCCACCATGGTTTGCTGTGCTGCCTGGGGATGCTCAAATCGCTTCGAGAAAGGAATACGAATGTACGGCTTCCCCACTGACACAGAGTGGAGGAAAAAATGACTGGCTCAAGTCAGCAGGAGCAATTTCACGACCAACAGCAACAAAAAATATGTGATGTAATTATATACAAACACTGCATTTGCACTTTTTCACAAAACGAAAACCACACCATTGGGAAAGCTTAATGTTTTGTTTAATACAAAAAAACAGGGAAAGGCTTGAAAAACACTGAGAGTTGAGACTCAGGGTGCAGGGTGAGGGTCTCAGTGCAGGTATTCAGGCTCCATTGAATCCTTCTCTGGTTCTTGTGCTGAAAGAGGGAGTAACAGACCGGAGAAAGGGTTACACACACCTATATAGCACACCTATTGGATGGGAAATTGCCTTGGGGAGATAAGGTGTGGTCTCTGTTCCCAACTGAAGTTATGGAACTTTATTATTTGTGAGTTTAACAAAGTATGACAAATGGCATCAGTAACAGATGTGATATGAATTTCTATAAAGTTGTCTCACATTCTTGGTCATATTTTATATACATTATGTAATGAGTATAACATGTCCAGTAAGTATAACGTGTTTCCTAATACTGTGTATTCAACCACTATGGAATATGTATGTGGGCAGACAAAACTGAGTTGTTCTGTGTGTGAATTAACCTCAAGTCACTCCGTAGGCACATTTTGATGAAGACCAGTTTGTCAAGAGAAAAAAGGGCAAGACTAGGCTGAGAGCAGAGGCTATACCCACCATCTTCGTGCCCTGTGGTCAAAAAGAGAAGGGCCCTTGCACCACGATTCACCCCGGGACCTGTATCTACAAAGCCCATAGCTCATGATCACAGCTATAGTGTGAAAGGTGACACAGGTATAATAAGTATGAACTCTTAGTAACAAAAGTAATATTTCTTATTTTTAAGTGGTATAATATTTAAAATGTTCGAAAATGTACAGTGCCATGTCTTCTACTTACATTAGTCTCAAAGATTGAGGGAAGAAGGGATGAGGAGACTGAGAGAAAAGAAAGTGAGGGTGAAGAAAGAGAGGAAATGGCTAGTGACGAGAGACAGGGAGGGCGGACACCACCCACTCAGCCAGCAGCCAGTCAGCATACGAGGTAACCAGCAGCCAGTCAGCATACGAGGGAACCAGCAGCCAGTCAGCATAAGAGGGAACCAGCAGCCAGTCAGCATACGAGGGAACCAGCAGCCAGTCAGCATACGAGGGAACCAGCAGCCAGTCAGCATACGAAGGAACCAGCAGCCAGTCAGCAAACGAGGGAACCAGCAGCCAGTCAGCATACGAGGGAACCAGGAGCCAGTCAGCATACGAGGGAACCAGCAGCCAGTCAGCATACGAGGGAACCAGCAGCCAGTCAGCATACGAGGGAACCAGCAGCCAGTCAGCATACGAGGGAACCAGCAGCCAGTCAAACAGATCTATTGAAACAATTAAAGAGACAATTAAAGAGCCAAGAAGGAATCACCAAAAAAGCAAAGGCTGCACTAAGAAAAATCAGGAAGGAAAATGCAGCTCTCAAGACAACAATGAAAATTAGGGACAAGAAATATAAGAAAACGTTTTCAAAATACCAACTGAAGGCATTAGGCAGACTCACCACAAAGGGGATGAAATGGAGCAATGAGACAATTAAGAAAGCTTTAAAAATTCGCTTTGGGTGCGGACCAACGGGTTACAAAACTCTGCAGGAATTGAAGATTCTCCTTCCAGGAATAAGGACACTGCAAAGAAGGATGCAATGTGTTAAGTTTGATCCTGGTGTGTTAACAGAGGTCTTTGATTTCCTAAAATTGAAGGCAGATTGATTGACAGACCTTGAAAGGGAGTGTGTGTTGACCTTGGATGAAATGGCAATCACACCAAGTGTGGAGTTAGACATGATTACAGGCAAACTGTACGGTGATGTGACTTTACCAGGCCAAATGATCGGAATCGGATCGGGAGCAAAAAAAGGTGATCGGGACATCCCTAGCTACATGTGCTTGATGTCACCACCGACATGGGTAGCCCTAACCGAGCCATGTGGAAATCCTTTGGGGTGGACCAAAATAAAACATCGGTGCCACATCCAGCAACACCAGACAGGCAGCTCTATTTCATGCCCGATGTCCCACATCTGGTAAAAATGGAGTAAGAGAGGGACTTGAAAAACCTTGGTGGCTCTCTACTCATGTTGTTACAGTTGTCTTGGTTACAGCTCTCAAGTTTTTATTTTTGCCATTTCCACATCTTTAGAAAATATGAAATACAAAATTGAAGTGCAATCAACCTCTTCTCTGGAGAACAAACTTTGATTTCTCTGTCTTGTGAGTTTGCAGTCTTGACATCAATGCCCCTCCACCTGCCATACAGTAGGTTACTAACAAGATTACTTATATAATACAGTGATAGAATACATGTTAGTATGCTTACTTATATAAAACAGTAGTATTAAACTTACCTTGTGTTTTCACTCTCACTTAAGTCCCTCTTCCTTTGCCATCAATCCAGAATGAGCTGAGCTGCAACATTATACAGACAGGTAATAATCAACAGAATCACAAGGACACAATATGGCTCTGCTAGAAACACTCACTCTTACACCCCCTCCACCCCCGCATACAATCCCGTTTAGAAGCCCCTTTTCTCTAATTCAACAACGTTGGACCAAATAGACATTAAGAGAACGGAATTTACAATTAAAAGGCTGTTCAACGTGTGTTGTTAACTTGATCGGTATCCTAGCTTAATCTGTTATCTGTAAACGTTCCCTACATCTACTAATTTAGGGATAATCCACTGACATCCTTTAATACACATGTTAATTTGAATCAGATGTACTGATAATATCCGCAATATAAATCTTTAAACTTCTTCTTACCTTTAAAAGTCCGTCACGAAAGGTCTATTATGCTGCAACTCTACAGCTCTGCTAGCCTTGGCGCTAACTTCCGGGGAACGATTGAGAGGCTCCACGATCCGCCATTGCTGTAAAAAAGTGGTCCATTGGAGTGAACGGAGATGACGTAACTCTTCTATTATATGGCTCTGACCCATGCCTTCACCAGAGTCCGCCATTAATATTGATTTTTAATATTGTGTATACAGTGTTCAACCACTTAGAGTCATATTGGTAATAGTACTCAAACATTTTTACTGAATCTGTCTGACGCTGGTCTGACGTCATCACGTATGTGCTCCGCCCCCGACGTGCCTAGACGTTCTATCACCCATGCCTTCACGAGAGTCCGCCATTAGCCCCTCGCCTCTGTTGAAGTCGCTCAGACTTTTAAGAATACTTTGCCCACCGTGCTCTCAATGCCGGAATCGTGATCCTTTTTTTGGCCGCACTACTCTGGTGAGTCACGTCTTGACTTTGCACAGTATTTAAATGATGTGTTATTAATTTCTGCATCTAATGCACTTGTGTCGCATGTTGTGTTAGTTTGATTTGAGCTCTTGTTAGCTAGCCTACATTTAATATCTGCCTCACTTGAAAAATGATTTAACTTACGTGTAACACAGTATTTTTATATTGTTTTAAGTTATATCTCAAAGTGGAACGTTTGGGTTGCAAACGTTTTCTGGAAAAGTCGAAACTAAAATGGCGGCAGGCGGCGCGTTTTCTTTCTTCTTTTTTTACCGCATGTCTGGGCATATTTTATTAACTTAGAGGCAGAGGATTAATTTGATCCACTACAATGTACCATAACCGTGCGTTCTGCATGTTTGTAAAAGCAAGCTAACTTGAAACACTAGACTATTCATTTTACAAGGTAATTTATACCCCCAGCGTTTTCAAATACATGTAACTCAGCAAAGGTAATGATCGTGCAGTGATGATACCAATACTTCTAGAATCTGTGGAATCTCAGCTTTAATCTGATATCTTGTATGTGCAGTTACGATAAGTAGCCTATAATAAAGTATTTCTACCGTGAGTTCTGTGCGCTAATTTAGACGCTTCTTGTGAGACTTGTGTTTTGTTTCGGTAAAAATGGTTCTTATCTTCAGTTAGCTAAGTTTCGTTAAGTGGGTATGACACATTAATAGGTTTTTAAATGTTAAGCAGCCCTGAGACAAAGTTTCGTGAACAAGAACCCCTGGGTACCGGGGGCTGCCGGATTTAACAGATTAATAGTCTAGTGTTTCAAGTTAGCTTGCTTTTAAAAAACATCCAGAACGCACGGTTATGGTACAACGTTAGTGGATTCAAATGAACGTAAATCCTCGTTTTATTAATTGATATGCCTCTAAGTCAGGGGTTCTCAAAGTTTTGATGAGTGAGGGCCAATTTAGGTACCCAATATTGGATTGAGGGTCGCCCAAAAAAAAACGGAACACAAAATAATTCCAAAACAAATCCTTTCTTTATTGTACTAACCAATTACCGCAACTCGCGAGATGCCTAGTTGCCATGCAACCAGTAGTCTAGCAAACTTTCCACAAGCTGTCATTCATAATTTAGGAATGACAACCCAGGGGGCGCAGTTTTACCATTCTTAACCCTCTGGAGTCTAAGGGTATTTTCTCGATTTTTAGATGTTTTCTTAAATCACCTTTTAAATGTATTTCTTCTAACATGGCACCCATGTGTTACATATCAAAATGTTCAGGACAATCTCTGGTCTTGCTATATATGCATATTGCTCACCTGAGAGCACTGTTTGATGAGATAAGTAGCTCAAAAGCTTAAAATGTGAAATCCGATTTTTGGAAAATCTTCAAAACTCTTGTGAAAACACACATTTACTCATGTGATCGAATTGTTTTGGTCTTTTAGATTTGGTTACCAAAGTCCTAGGATCACAAAAGCAGTGAAATATTTGAATTACACTGTATATAAATGTGTTATTCATGTCTAAAATGAAAAACATAAAATTCAAATTTTGAGTAAAATAGGTGTTTATCACTCTACTTTCACCACAGCAGGGACTGAGATACATCAGGACTGAATAATGACTTCATATTACATACCAAGGTTCATGTGATGTGCACAAATACAAATTGAGCATTCAACCTTTTTTTAAACCAACAATTTATTATAAATATGTTTTTTTCAACCAACTATTTATATAAATATAAGAAACTGGAAAATCTCACTATTTACAATATTGAACATCAGAACTTTCAACCAACTATTCATTATAAATGTCAAGACAGTGTCATGGTCTTTGTCTCTCTTCCAAGACAGTGGGTCTGGCTGCTGTGTAGGTGGGGGTGATGGTGCATGGGCTGCTGTGTAGGTGGGGTGTACAAGTGCTATACGAGACCTCCACGAGACCTCCTTGCTGGCTGGGTTGAAGGTGATGGCTGTGGTGGAGCCTTTGTGCTGAGGTGTATCTTGACCTGGTGGCAGCCGCAGATGGAGGTGGAGGCAGCTGTAGTGATGCTGGTCTGCTGGTCCTTGGTGGTGATGGCTCTGGTGAAGGCCCTTGAGCCACAGTAGATCTTGACCTGGGGGCCGGCACAGATGGATGTGCTGGCTGCTGGATAAACGCCGCCTGTGTAGGACAATATTTATTAAAACTAATTTCATTGAAATAAAGTTCAAGTAAAATGTTGCTCAAGTAAAAATAACAATGCACACATAAAAATAAAGTTTGGGAGGTTGCAGAAGGAGTCTCTCTCGATCACACACACACACACACACACACACACACACACACACACACACACACACACACACACATACACACACACACACACACACACACACACACACACACACACACACACACACACGCTACATCTGATTACAAAGTCTCATCTGTACAGGACGGTAAAATAATAACAGGCACACATATAAATAAATCTATGACAAAGTCTCATCTGTCCAGAACAGTATGATAAAATAATCGATGGCAAAAACATGTCACTGTAAATGTCTCCGTTGTGGGACGAATAAATGATTAATTTAATCATCTACACATGTAATCTCACTTTTACACACCAAAATAACGTTAACACAGAGTAAACGTTTGCTAATGGAGAGTCTGTTTTGTCCAAGAAAAAGTTCATGACTATCGATAAAAAATATATATCAATAAACCTATTGTTCATTTTCGCGGTATTCCCACACATTGCCAGTACACTATTACTGTAATATGTACACTTACCCATGTCCAAATGGATCCTTGTTGTTGTCTTTGTGTTCTTCTTCTTCAGAAGAGTCGAAGACTTCAGGTTCTGAGGCTCTATCTTCACTGCTGCGAGCGAAAACAATCTCTAGCGAAGTCGGCAACTGTAAAGTTTTTTTTAGCCATTTTCTGTCTCTCTCTCTCTCTCTCTCTCTCTCTCTCTCTCTCTCTCTCTCTCCTCATAGACGTAAACTGATGGGAGACACGTGGTTTATGTTTTTTTTACTTGGTGGGTAGGCCCTTAGTGATTTCTCGATGTCCATTGGTCATTTCAGACCATGATGGCTGCCGGCTGAGATTTCCTTGACGGACACACGAATCCACCAATCCCACACAGTGTAAAGTCAAGCTGCTTTGAGCGGCCATATTGGCTGCTGTGCCCTGGTTACAGTCTCACAGGAGATACCGCTGGAAAGCTACTCATTCTAATTCTTACTAGATACAACCACGGAGGATTAAAATATAACGCATGCATTTCAGCGTGTCACATTAACTATCGCGGGCCGCCAGAAACATTTACGAGGCCCGCCATTGGCCCGCGGGCCGCACTTTGAGAACCCCTGCTCTAAGTTAATAAAACATGCACAGACATGCATGCTGTAACCAAAAAGAAGAAAAGCACGCCGCCTGCCGCCATTTTAGGTTCAAAAATAGTGTTTCTCATTTTGTGAAAACTTTGCAACCCAGCTAACCTTCAATGTTTTTTCTCTTAAGGAAACTGAAGCAACTGGCAGATATATGGCTTCTTCAATCTGGTAAGCCTCACAGTAGAGAAACTGCCCCTACACATGGCGGCGTGCGTTGACGCTTCTGCCATTCACTTTGAATGGGGTGACGTCACGCTTAGCCGAACTGCATTGTGGGAGCAAAGCGTAGCTTTCATGTGATTGGCTGTTGGTCTAGCTTCAGACATGCCCGCCGACAGGCAAGCGTCAACGCACGCCGCCGTTTGTAGGGTGCCTGTGAATATGGTTACGTTTTCCAATGGCTTGGAGATGCAAACTGTGTGCTGCTGTCTTTGATACAAGGTGAAGGAGTAGGTAGCACTTTCTCCGCGCCGTTCCTGTTCCTAATGAGCTTGCTTTAAAAGAAGGAACACTCAAAACAACCAGGACGAGGGTTAAACAAAAATCTGTTTTAATCATAAAAGGTAATAATGCAATACCATATAATACATTACCATACAAAGCCATATCATATGCGTAATGTCAGGAGTATGCCTACTCCTGGCCTTGTTCACGGGCTGCCCCGACCTTCCGGTCCGGGCGAGAAGAGAGGGAGAACAACAAGCTAAACAAGCTATCAATACCCACACAAAACAGGAAGGGGTGGAGTTTCATTTGGGAGATACCAAAACGCTGTCTCACAGGGAATCAGCGCGGGCAGCAGAGAACCAAACAGTTTTCCGTTTGAAGCAAAACACATTCTTATTATGTAGCTTATCACACAATAGTCCATATGTTTTCCCTCTATGAAAGCCACAGGTGTTGGGAAGGCCTGCAGGATGCACATCATTATATCTGGGAAAATGTCCCTCGCAATTTGCAAAGCCTATCGATGGTTTAACCCAGAAAAACACTCAAAGGGGTAATCTGTTCACTCAAAACAGAACTCACAATTAATTCTGCATCTCCCTTCTTCAAAAATAGCTTAAAAACACCCTTTTGATAAACAGGTAAAAGTCAAAGAAAAAGACCATTGCGCTAATCTACTTTTAAGAAAAAGGGAACATTGTTTCAGGAATCTATAAAAAACCTCTATAAAAAAGAGGAAAAATGTACTTTTTGTTCCTTCAACTATTAACACACAGGAATGTATAAACCCACACATATATTAGAGATGACATGATGTAATACACCTCCTATAGATGGGTGACATTAAAATGCACGTACCAAAAATATGCTACTCACTTCTTTGGTACAATATCTCACATCAATTTCCACAAAGGGCAGAGTTACTTGAACATTATAACATTATTATTCCCTTGATTTAAAAGTGAATGCAGACTACCTTCGCCCTGCGGCGCAATGAGATCATCAATGATGAGCTACCTGTTGGAGAGATCCTGGAACGCTGGCCTGCCTTGAAAAGGGAGTCACAGGTGAAAATATTTTATTTATTACAACTATATAATTATTTGGTGTGCCTCGCTGATAACTTGTTTACTCAGATTTAGCATGTCATGTTTCCGTTTATCTCGGCTGCCTTCAGTCCACATATACATTGCACTGTGAATTAAATAGTCATTTTATATTTTGGCAGAGTTTCACAGGATATCAAACCTCAACCTGAAGAACCACTTCTATGCGGAGTTGGATAGACCCCCGTCTTCAGAGCCTGGTCAGGAAGAAGGCGGCAAGGAAAGGAAGCTGAAGTTCTGGATCAGCTATTCGCCTCCTATGACCTCCAGGTGAGTCGGTTTTGCCTCTTGGTGTTTTATTCTCATACTAGAGTGGATTATCTTTGTCAAAATGTTGATCTCTTCGGTCATGGAAGAGCCCTTTCTTGTGATATCAGTTGTTGTGTGGTTATACTGTTTAGCATCCACAGTAAAACAAAGATATGTTCTCTCCCTCAAGGAGCAAGGTGACGTGCTGCTGTCCTCCGTGCTCTGCCTGCATGTCTGCATGAAGAAACCACGTTTCTGAGGCTGTGGCATGTAAGTCAGCATAATAACTGTTTTCAATGTATGTGACAGATCATCCACAAATATAGTTGATCTTGTTACATTGTTTCAGGAGCTCTATCGCAGGGAGACAATTATTTGAATTTTTATAGTGAAAAAATGATAATAAATGATAGATTGAGTTTGAAAAAGTATGAACTGTGCTGGTGTCATCAAAGCTTGATTCTGTCACTGAGGTGTTAATCAAACATCATCTCTCGTGTTGCTCACATCCCGTTCAGGGTCTAGTTCCAAGATTTGAATATTGTTATAAGAATTGTAATTATTGTACGGTACACAATGGACATGTTGAACATAATCTCCCTTTACTTCAACACTTCAGAGGTGTTGAATACTTTAGGATTTAAATCAAGCTCTAGGTTTCAGTGTAAAAAATGGGCTCAGGTGATTTAATAAAATACACAATCAAGAGAGGGCTTTCTTTCCTGCAGCACCAGTGTTCAATACAAAATGATCTCTAGTGTTCCCCATATGTTTGTGTATGTGTAGTAGGGAGAGATTATACTGTAAATACATATTCAGTTGCCAGTTTCTTAGGTACAACTAGCTAATAGTAACAGTCTAATACAGTGATAATATAAATCCTACCCTTATGAAGGTTGTACATGTTTTTTTGTTGAAAGCATTTATGTCAACTGATTGGTTATTTTGGAGGCTGACGTTTCTGGTGCTGTAACATCATGTTGTGCAATGCTAATAGGCGTTTCCTTAAACCCACATTATGCACAAAGCATACGGTTATTTGATGTGATGTGTCACTGATGTATTTTTCAGAAACACATTTCTGAGAGAGGCGATTTGGGTAACGTGTATCTGTTCTTGTCATCAGGTGGAGCAGCCTGATGATCCAGACACAGAGGGCATCGCAGTCGGACTCCTCATGATCAGAGCCAGGTCAACAGACACCACACTCTTCTGCCCAGAGAGCATCGCTGTTGTCATTGAGGGTAACGGAGTTATCCAACTCCCCACACTGGCTGAGGCATTCATCCTGCTTTTTGCACTGACCTTTGACCTTTGCCCTGCATCTGAGCTACCCAAAACACGTGGCCAACACTTTCCACTTCACCCAGAAGGTGTTGATGGGCCTGATGAGGGGACCTTGAAGCCCTGGGTGTCGAGCCTGAAAAAGCTTTTGGCAGTTTAATCCTACCAACAAAGTTGCACTTTAACACACACACACACACACACACACACACACACACACACACACACACACACTGTTCAGCTTCGAGTTGAAGGACTGTTCGTAGATGTTGTTTTATACTTTTATATGTATTGGGTCTTTATGGTCCATGTGTTAAATTAATACGCAGAATTCCTGAGAATTGGGTTCACTCATAAGTGATGGTTAACACACAGATATTTCTCAAGGCCCTCGCACTGTTTTTAAGG
>NW_027263074.1:50167-52667 GCF_902827115.2 Pseudochaenichthys georgianus | reverse complement strand
TTTTTAGGATGACTTTTAACATCTGTCCAGGGACTACAGACGAAAAATAGCCTGTTGGCTAACTCTGGCGCAGTTACAGAAATGTCAATTAATGTGCACTGTCCCTGTCAAATAAATATAAAAAAAAAAAAAAAAGTGAGTGTCTGCATTTTGGGGGGGGGGGGGGGGGCGCCAGCTAAAATCTTGCCTAGGGCGGCAAATTGGTCAGGGCCGGCCCTGCGCGCACCGCGGCTCTGCGGAGCTCTCACGCACCAACTACCTCCTCCTCCTCCTCCAGGATGCGGCAGCACCGGGCTCTGTGGTTAGGTGATTACCAGCTGGCCAGAGGAGGACCGCCTGCGACCATTACACCCTCGTGTTCTTTCCCTATGCATTGGCCATTTGTATTTAAATGAGGGATGTCGCGTTAACGCGTTAATAACTCGTTAACGCGACAACAACATGAACGCCACACATGTTTTAACGCGTGTGTGTTGTTTGTCCTCGGCCGCCCCGGAGAGACGGAGCGCATCGAGTTTAAAATACCATCTAACCCAAGCACACTGCTGATGCCCACAGCCCCGCTCCTGCCGCCCGCTTGCAGACGCCTGGACAGACACGTCTCCGAGCAGCAACCCTTCAACAAAGATCGCTCCAGCTCCAGCTTGCAGGCCATTCACATTGTGGAGCACGAGGGGCTGCGTGATATCATCCGGGTCGCATCCAACGACTGCACTTATGAACTGCCTTCCAGAGCATTGCCCCCTCAGTTGAGTCGTTATGCCCCTCATTTGAACAATGACAAGTTACAAGATAAATAAATGAAAAGTTAAATTATGACATGGATAATAACAATAATAACAATAATAATAATAATAGTAATAATAAGAAGAAGAAGAATGTAGTTGAAATACAATAAATTGTAATTTGTAATTGTAAATGTGTTTGGTCAATTTAAACGGTAAGTAACGTTATTAGGTCAGGTGCGCGTGACCTGTGCCGCTGCGCGTTCGTCATCTGCAAGGTGCTGACACAGCAGTCAGTGATGGAACTCAGGAAATGGTTAAAACAACCAGCCCTTATCGCCTGCAGTAACTGCATCTACTGCAGGTATAACAGTTCAGATCACGGGGACATTACGTTACCCGCGCCTCCTATAGGAGGTGGGGACCCCCCTAGAGGGTGTTAGGTCCCCTCAACACTCATACAAATAATAATCTCTAATCTCAAATGCACCCTGTCACTTTGTTCTGGAACCCGGCCTGCCGGAGACTATTGTCTGAGGGGCCGTACAGGCCGTAATTCATAGGCCTGCTGGTCCTCTACGGCCTGTACGGCCCCTCAGACCCGGCGTCATGGGTCCGGGCCTGCCATCCAGGACTTGGGCCCGCTGTTTTAATCAGGGCTGAATACAACATTTTAATTGTTTTATTGTTATGTTTATTGTTGTTATTTGTAGGGCTTTGTCCTAATATTTATTTCTGTATTAAATATGTTGAACGCTTAGTTTAATATCATTTATTTATTTTGCTATGACATTCTGAATGAAAGGCTGCGCGCGACACTGGTTTCTCGCTGGGCTGAGTCGTGTGGGTTTTTGAGTGCGGCGCAGCAGCCTGTCACTTTACTCTCGCTAGGTTTGTAATAGTCCTTTGTGCTATATTTCAGATTTCCCGGCAAATGTAAGTTTCGGGGTGGGCCCGCGCTGGTGAATCAAATGCCCGCCCGGAGATGTCTGCCGCCGGGTCTGCCCCTCGTGGACTTCACTCAGTAGTGACAGTTGCCTCGGGTCACAGGCATTATTTACCGTGGTACATTTGGTTTTATATTGGACGTTGGATATTCGACACATTCGAAAAATCCATTTAACACTGGCTTCGATGGGCGATTTGTTGTCAAACCAACGTCGATGTGTTATACAAGGCCCGCCTATAACACAAAGCTTTTGTTTTCAAAAAACCCACCTTTTGATTTTATACTATTTTTTAATGTTAAAAAATGCTATAAATCTATTATGCGGCTTGGCCTTTTCACCTACCCATGTCATAACACATCCGATGAACAGAGAAAAGTACCCTCTGCATGAGAAAAAGCTCTGATTGTTAAAATGTTCCTCATCATCAAAATGGACAGTTCTTTGTGTTTGTCTTTTTGACCGTGTTGCAATAGAGGACGTATGCAGTGCTTTCAACTGTCAGTTACAAATATCCTCTTGCCTACTATTTCTGAAGTCCTTATATTATATGGAAGCGATTTAGTAATATCCGAATTATTGTCGTCCTGAGGTGCCTTTCTGTTGGCATATCCTTGACAATGCTTAAATAATAATTAAAAAAAGTAACTTTCATTGCTATTGCCTGTGTCAACCTTTGGTTGTTTTATGTGAAGATGTATATTTAGCTATTGTAAGTCATTTAAAGAATTCCATGTAGCCTAATCACCTTCAAAAATGTTAAGATGAAAAGGCCAAGCCGCATAATAGATTTATAGCATTTTTTAACACAAAAAAAATAGTATAAAA
>NW_027263074.1:35167-45167 GCF_902827115.2 Pseudochaenichthys georgianus | reverse complement strand
TATGTCCTCCTCCTCCTCCTCCTCCTCCTCCTCCTCCTCCTCCTCCTCCTCCTCCTCCTCCTCCTCCTCCTCCTCCTCCTCCTCCTCCTCCTCCTAAAAAACTATCCATTTTTCACTTTGCTCAACATCCACGTTAGCTAATGGCGCTCTCGCTACAGGAAGTCACTGAAGTGTCACAAAGTAATTTAGCCTATGGGTAGGTCAAAGATCTAATGGGTGCTGGCCATTGGCCGAATCATATCACCTGTGTTGGCTTTATGTTTTTGGTAAAACATGAGTTTGTTTCACATTTGCATTGATGTAATCAATACTTTTTCTAATTTTATTTAATAATAATAATAATTGTATTTAAAAAACAAACAAAAAAACACATGTATTGGGGGAGCTAGGGGGTGCTTCAGCCCCCCTAGCTCCCCCCTGGCGCCGCCCCTGTTCACCACACGTACACACACCTAGTGTTTATTATTATGCTGCTGCCGGAGTACTGACTGGAAGTGTTGCTGATATCAAGTCTACCATCCTCTCAAAGTACTCTGTCCAACGATATCAGTCTCAGGGAGGAAGGGTTTGAACGCTTATTCACAACAGCAGAGAAACATGCATTCTTGTTCTCAGGAGGGGACTGACAGAGCAGTACTGGAACAGTACACAGTAAGTACTTCATAGTACTTGTGGGGTAGTTTCAGTAGTACTGAGTCCAACAGGATCAATTATCTCACGGAGAACTAATGGCAGCAACAAAGAATTCCCTCATCAAACTCAGCAGAAGTGGCTTGATGTTGTTCTCAGCAGGGACTTTGAGAGAGGAGTACTCACTAAGTACCAGTGTTGTAACTAGTTACCATTACTAGTTACTTAATTTAAAAAGTAACTCAGTTACTTTACTGATTACTTACACCAAAAAGTAATGCGTTACTGAGAAAAGTAACGTTTTAGTTACTTAAAAAAAAAGGGCTCCCATTATATTAATGCCCTTAGCCTTCATTTCAGTACTGTTATTGCATTGGAGAATAATACAATCTGTTGATCAACTTGACATGCATTATATGTAATCTGGATTGCATCGATATTAGCTGGCTTTACATTTTTGTATATTCTTTCTCCAGGGAGTTGGAAAAAGTTTTCCGTCCCATATGCCGTGTGCCGCCCGGACATGCTATCATGCTAACTAGCTCCCTGACAGCGGGTGACTCCACTGTAGCAAAAGCCTGCATGTGTTCTACAACATACCGTGCAATGGCTTTATCGACTTTCCCCTGGCTAGCAGTGCCTTGGTTAAAATCCAGCCGCTGCTGCTGAGGTGCAGGTGGAGGTGGAGGTGCAGGTGGAGGTGGAGGTGCAGGTGGAGGTGCAGGTGGAGGTGGAGGTGCAGGTGGAGGTGGAGGTGCAGGTGCAGGTGGAGGTGCAGGTGCAGGTGGAGGTGCAGGTGGAGGTGGAGGTGCAGGTGGAGGTGCAGGTGGAGGTGCAGGTGGAGGTGGAGGTGCAGGTGGAGGTGGAGGTGCAGGTGGAGGTGCAGGTGGAGGTGCAGGTGGAGGTGCAGGTGGAGGTGCAGGTGCAGGTGGAGGTGCAGGTGGAGGTGGAGGTGCAGGTGGAGGTGGAGGTGCAGGTGGAGGTGCAGGTGCAGGTGGAGGTGCAGGTGGAGGTGGAGGTGCAGGTGGAGGTGGAGGTGCAGGTGGAGGTGCAGGTGGAGGTGGAGGTGCAGGTGGAGGTGCAGGTGCAGGTGCAGGTGCAGGTGCAGGTGGAGGTGCAGGTGGAGGTGCAGGTGCAGGTGGAGGTGCAGGTGGAGGTGCAGGTGGAGGTGCAGGTGGAGGTGGAGGTGCAGGTGCAGGTGGAGGTGCAGGTGGAGGTGCAGGTGGAGGTGCAGGTGCAGGTGGAGGTGCAGGTGCAGGTGCAGGTGGAGGTGCAGGTGGAGGTGCAGGTGGAGGTGCAGGTGGAGGTGCAGGTGGAGGTGCAGGTGGAGGTGCAGGTGGAGGTGCAGGTGGAGGTGCAGGTGCAGGTGGAGGTGCAGGTGGGGCAGGTGGAGGTGCAGGTGCAGGTGGAGGTGCAGGTGGAGGTGGAGGTGCAGGTGCAGGTGGAGGTGGAGGTGCAGGTGCAGGTGGAGGTGGAGGTGCAGGTGGAGGTGCAGGTGGAGGTGCAGGTGCAGGTGGAGGTGCAGGTGGAGGTGCAGGTGCAGGTGGAGGTGGAGGTGCAGGTGCAGGTGGAGGTGGAGGTGCAGGTGCAGGTGGAGGTGGAGGTGCAGGTGGAGGTGCAGGTGGAGGTGCAGGTGGAGGTGCAGGTGGAGGTGCAGGTGGAGGTGCAGGTGCAGGTGCAGGTGCAGGTGCAGGTGCAGGTGCAGGTGCAGGTGGAGGTGCAGGTGCAGGTGCAGGTGCAGGTGCAGGTGGAGGTGGAGGTGCAGGTGGAGGTGCAGGTGGAGGTGCAGGTGGAGGTGGAGGTGCAGGTGCAGAGGTGAGGTTGCAGGTGCAGGTGGAGGTGCAGGTGGAGGTGCAGGTGCAGGTGGAGGTGCAGGTGCAGGTGGAGGTGCAGGTGGAGGTGCAGGTGGAGGTGCAGGTGGAGGTGCAGGTGGAGGTGGAGGTGCAGGTGCAGGTGGAGGTGCAGGTGGAGGTGCAGGTGCAGGTGCAGGTGCAGGTGCAGGTGGAGGTGCAGGTGCAGGTGCAGGTGGAGGTGCAGGTGCAGGTGGAGGTGCAGGTGGAGGTGGAGGTGCAGGTGCAGGTGCAGGTGCAGGTGCAGGTGGAGGTGCAGGTGGAGGTGCAGGTGGAGGTGCAGGTGGAGGTGCAGGTGGAGGTGGAGGTGCAGGTGGAGGTGCAGGTGCAGGTGGAGGTGCAGGTGCAGGTGGAGGTGGAGGTGCAGGTGCAGGTGGAGGTGCAGGTGGAGGTGCAGGTGCAGGTGGAGGTGCAGGTGGAGGTGCAGGTGCAGGTGGAGGTGCAGGTGGAGGTGCAGGTGCAGGTGGAGGTGAGTGGAGGTGCAGGTGGAGGTGCAGGTGCAGGTGCAGGTGGAGGTGCAGGTGCAGGTGCAGGTGGAGGTGCAGGTGGAGGTGCAGGTGGAGGTGCAGGTGCAGGTGGAGGTGCAGGTGGAGGTGCAGGTGGAGGTGCAGGTGGAGGTGCAGGTGGCAGGTGCAGGTGCAGGTGCAGGTGGAGGTGCAGGTGGAGGTGCAGGTGCAGGTGGAGGTGCAGGTGCAGGTGGAGGTGCAGGTGGAGGTGCAGGTGCAGGTGCAGGTGGAGGTGCAGGTGCAGGTGCAGGTGGAGGTGCAGGTGGAGGTGCAGGTGGAGGTGCAGGTGCAGGTGCAGGTGCAGGTGGGAGGTGCAGGTGGAGGTGCAGGTGCAGGTGCAGGTGGCAGGTGGCAGGTGCAGGTGGAGGTGCAGGTGCAGGTGGCAGGTGGCAGGTGGCAGGTGCAGGTGGAGGTGCAGGTGGAGGTGCAGGTGGAGGTGCAGGTGCAGGTGCAGGTGCAGGTGGAGGTGCAGGTGGCAGGTGCAGGTGGCAGGTGGAGGTTGCAGGTGGAGGTGCAGGTGGAGGTGCAGGTGCAGGTGAGGTGGCAGGTGGAGGTGCAGGTGCAGGTGCAGGTGCAGGCAGGTGCAGGTGCAGGTGGAGGTGCAGGTGGAGGTGCAGGTGCAGGTGCAGGTGCAGGTGCAGGTGGAGGTGGAGGTGCAGGTGCAGGTGCAGGTGGAGGTCAGGTGCAGGTGGAGGTGCAGGTTGGAGGTGCAGGTGGAGGTGCAGGTGCAGGTGGAGGTGCAGGTGGAGGTGCAGGTGGAGGTGCAGGTGCAGGTGGAGGTGCAGGTGGAGGTGCAGGTGGAGGTGCAGGTGCAGGTGGAGGTGCAGGTGGAGGTGCAGGTGGAGGTGCAGGTGCAGGTGGAGGTGCAGGTGCAGGTGGAGGTGGAGGTGGAGGTGCAGGTGGCAGGTGCAGGTGCAGGTGGAGGTGCAGGTGGAGGTGCAGGTGGAGGTGCAGGTGGAGGTGCAGGTGGCAGGTGCAGGTGCAGGTGCAGGTGGAGTGGCGTCGGCTGAGTGTCTGTGGTCTTAGCTACTAGCTTCGTCCCAGCATGTTGTTTCTGCAGATGTTTAAGAGATGTGAATGACTGGTTAGGGCAGTAGATGGGCTCTTTGACCCGCCAGGACACAACTTACATTTAACTAAAACGTTATTTTCTTTGTGCTCGACAAAAGTGAACTAGTGAGAATATCTCCAGGTGGAGAAACTAGACTTGAGCTCCGCCGCCGCCATGACAGTCTTGTTAGTAAACAACACAAACACGCCCACAGCCCGTCTCGGCATGTGACACAGGAAGTATCTAAGTACATTTACTCAAGTACTTAAGTGCAGTTCTCATCTCTGTTCGCCTGGCTGTTGACTATATAAAAAAACTAACGCAGTAACGGAGTAACGCACCATGTAGTCACGGTAACTGAGTTACTGAATTTAAAAAGTAATGCGTTAGAGTACTAGTTACTGCCAACAATAACGGCGTTACAGTAACGCGTTAGTCCCAACACTGATAAGTACACAGTAAAGTACTTCAATGTATTGTTAGTAGTAGGCTAACTAATACAAAGTCAAACAGTATCAATTTCATTAAGAACTAATGGTAACATTGTCTTTGTATCATTCATCAAAGACAGCAGAAAACATGCATTATGTACTAAGGAGGGGACTGACAGAGGAGTACTCACAAAGTACACAGTAAGTACTTCAATGTATTTCTGGTAGCAGTCAAATAGAACCGAGTCCAACAGAGTCGCTTTCCTTAAGAACTTGATTTGAAAAAGCAAACTGGAGAGGCGCGGAGTGGCCGCAGAGCAGAACCGCTGTATAGCTTAAGTCTCCTAACAACGTTGTCCATTGTAGACACAGGCTTATTATATGTACAGCCTTAGTAACATCCATGTTCTGGGCTCAACGTGTGTCGTGGCCCTTTTCGTCGTGATCGCTAAATTCCCCTTGTTTATAATAATCACGGTCCTTCAGAATCCGTGTATCTACCGTCCAGTTGTTTTCTTTATTACACACGTGAACGGAAGAGCGGCAGGGAGGCCTCTTTGCTTTTTGCCTACTCAATAGAGAACCGCAGTGACGCGTCCTAAAACCCGGATGTAAACTTCTTCCGGTTCCTTCGTCAAAAACGCAATTTCTCCATAGGATTTTGGAAAATAGCTCGAAATAAGGTCTGTGGTTGACACACATTTAAGAGAAGGATCACGTTTTGTTCAGCCGGATAATCTCCACATGTCTCTCCTACTTTTCTAATTTTTGAATCATAAATCTAGTCGCCAAAAGCGAAATGCTAACGTTATGCTATAAACGAACTACAAGCCAGTACAGCAGCAGGGTCGCACGACTTCAACGTCACGCCAACTTAAGATCGTTTCAACTGACTTGCACTGAAACTGCACTTTGAACACTTTAAATATATTAACATTTTAAACTGTATACCCCGTTTATCTAGGCCCTTTTTGTTTTATGTATAGGCTACATGTCACACTGTGGGAAACGATATTTCTGGATGTATAACACATGTAGAATTTGTTTACAATAAAGCTGACTCTGACTTCCGCGTGCTTGCATATTTTAACAAAGCTTTTCATTTGAGCCACACTGAATTTAACTAGAAGTCATGGCTGTGTCAATGACCAGTCTGATATCGTTTTACAAAGATGACAAGAAGAGTGTAGATAGAGGAGAGAGCCACTACAAGTCAGGACACGGGCAGCCTAGATGAAGGTGTGCTTAGTTGTGAGTAGTGATAGCAAGAGTACCGTTAACCTAGAGTTCATTTATTCACATTAATTCCCATCAACAAATCCATTTTATGTGTCACATGAAATCTTTATTAGGCAAGGCAAGTTTATTTATACAGCACTTTTCAACACATGGCAATTCAAAGTGCTTTACAAAAAATGAAAGACATTAAGAAATGGCATTTAAAATCAGTCATTAAAAAGAAAAGCTAATAAAATAAACATTAAAAGAAAAAATACATGGATAAAAGTTACAGTGCAGTCTAAGATGTGAATAGTTCAATTAAAAGCAGCGGCAAAAAGAAAAGTCTTCTTGCTGGATTTGAAAGTAGTCAGAGTTGCAGCGGACCTGCAGGTTTCTGGGAGTTAGTTCCAGATACTTGGAGCATAATAACTGAACGCTGCTTCTCCAGGTTTAGTTCTGACTCTGGGGACAGGAAGCTGACCAGTCCCTGAAGACCTGAGAGATCTGTCTCTGGGGACAGGAAGCTGACCAGTCCCTGAAGACCTGAGAGATCTGTCTCTGGGGACAGGAAGCTGACCAGTCCCTGAAGACCTGAGAGATCTGTCTCTGGGGACAGGAAGCTGACCAGTCCCTGAAGACCTGAGAGATCTGTCTCTGGGGACAGGAAGCTGACCAGTCCCTGAAGACCTGAGAGATCTGTCTCTGGGGACAGGAAGCTGACCAGTCCCTGAAGACCTGAGAGATCTGTCTCTGGGGACAGGAAGCTGACCAGTCCCTGAAGACCTGAGAGATCTGTCTCTGGGGACAGGAAGCTGACCAGTCCCTGAAGACCTGAGAGATCTGTCTCTGGGGACAGGAAGCTGACCAGTCCCTGAAGACCTGAGAGATCTGTCTCTGGGGACAGGAAGCTGACCAGTCCCTGAAGACCTGAGAGATCTGTCTCTGGGGACAGAAAGCTGACCAGTCCCTGAAGACCTGAGAGATCTGTCTCTGGGGACAGGAAGCTGACCAGTCCCTGAAGACCTGAGAGATCTGTCTCTGGGGACAGGAAGCTGACCAGTCCCTGAAGACCTGAGAGATCTGTCTCTGGGGACAGAAGCTGACCAGTCCCTGAAGACCTGAGAGATCTGTCTCTGGGGACAGAAGCTGACCAGTCCCTGAAGACCTGAGAGATCTGTCTCTGGGGACAGGAAGCTGACCAGTCCCTGAAGACCTGAGAGATCTGGCTCTGGGGACAGGAAGCTGACCAGTCCCTGAAGACCTGAGAGATCTGTCTCTGGGGACAGGAAGCTGACCAGTCCCTGAAGACCTGAGAGATCTGTCTCTGGGGACAGGAAGCTGACCAGTCCCTGAAGACCTGAGAGATCTGTCTCTGGGGACAGGAAGCTGACCAGTCCCTGAAGACCTGAGAGATCTGTCTCTGGGGACAGGAAGCTGACCAGTCCCTGAAGACCTGAGAGATCTGGATGGTTCATCATTTAGCAGGAGGTCAGAAATGTATTCTGGGCCTAAACCATTCAGTGCTTTATAAACCAGCAGCAGTATTTAGAAATATATTCTTTGACACACAGGAAGCCAGTGTGAAGACTTCAGAGCAGGAGTGATGTGATCCACTTTCTTAGTGTTAGTGAGGACTCGAGCAGCGGCGTTCTGAATCAGCTGCAGCTTCCTAACAGATGTTTTAGTGAGACATGTGAAGACACCATTGCAGTAGTCCAGTCTACTGAAGATAACGGGACAAGTTTTTCCAGATCCTGCTGTGACATTAGTCTTTAATCCTAGATATGTTCTTTAGGTGATAGCAGGCTGATTTAGTAACTGTTTAATGTGACTGTTGAAACTCAGGTCAGAGTCCATGACTACACCTAGATCTCTGGCTCTCTGTTGGTTTGAACATTGCAGACTGAAGCTCAGCGCTAACTTTTATACGTTCTGCCTTGGCTCCAAAAACCATTACCTCAGTTTTATCTTTGTTTAATTGGAGAAAAGTTCTGACACATCCAGTCATTGATTTGTTCAATGCACTTACTCAGTGTTTGAATTGGAGCATAGTCTCCTGGTGAAATTGTTACGTACATTTGTGTGTCATCTGCATCGCTATGGTAACTTATTTTGTTGTTCTTCATTATCTGAGCCAGTGGTAGCATGTAGACGTTAAAGAGAAGAGGCCCCAAGATTACAAATATTACACACCAGAACACACAGAAATATCCATGATATAAACATACAGTAGGCTATAAACAATTAAAGGGATAATTGGGAAGGCATTACAAATGTAAATATATTTTAAATAATAAAACAATCCCACCACCACAGGAGAAGAGGGAATTCTCTCCACAAAATGTGAATGCCCATGTGGAGAATGGAAATGCAGTCATGCGGCTGCATTAGCCATCTTTGCCATCCACACTTTCAGCTGCACTGACACCCCCGTCAGTGGAAGAAGCCAACGGCAGCTAAACGTACGCATCCAGTGGAGGAGCTATTTCCTCCAACCAATAACTCATTCAACCCGCTGACAAGAGAGCCCACCTCCGAAGATCGTGAATGCATGGCATTGTCTGAGGAGCAACAGAGGGCAATTCAGGCGGCTACACTGGTCAGCGAACCAACCCAAACTGGCATTTGTTCAGGAAAGGAAGGTTGACTGGCAGCAACGTTGGAGCTGAGGTCAAAGCGTGTGACTGCTTCCCTTAGTGCCAGGGTGCGAGGGCAACAACAGGCCCTTGGTGGTGTTTGTCTGTACAGTGGGGGACTATGAATGAATGTGAGGGCGTCAGGGCATTCACCACTGCAACCCAGATGCAGGTCCATGAGTCAGGTTTGTGGCTCTCCCAATCAGGAGTGTTGGGGGGCATCTCCAGATGGTCTGGAAGGGTCTCCCGCTGTGCTGGAGGTAAGGTGTCCCTACGGAGCCAGGGAAATGACAATTAGTGAAGCATTGCAAGTCAAGGGCTTCTGTGTCAGTAAGGAAGAGAAACATTCAGCCTGCGCGAGGAGCATCCTTACTGGCACCAAGTGCAAGGTCAGCTTCACCTCACTGCAAGAAAGAAGAAGAAATTAAGAAATTGTGAATCGTTTTTAATTTACATTTATTCGCCTTTGCAATGTTGTGGTTGTTAGAGTGTTTCCCCCTAAACGCACCAGGAGCGTCTGCGCCGCGTTACGTTGCGGCTGCGCCACGCTGCGACCTCCTCCTGCGACCTAACACACCAGGCGCGTTTCAAAACGTTGCGGAAGCGGAGCGTCGTGTGTGCAGCCTCGCAGTTCTTAATTCACTTTAAAACATTAATATGTAGTTGTTACCTTCCACTCCACAAACTGCAGCGACTAAAAACCAGGCCTTGTCCTTTCTGATGTTGTCCTTGTAGTAACCATTGGTTACATCGTATAACATGGTGTGTTTCTCCACTTCCATTATGAACACCTCGTCGTCCATTGTGCGTATCGTAGTGGAGGTGTTGTGATGAAGGAGGGGGGTCTGCTAAATTAGTATATATGCGGGCTGGGCCTGGCCCGGATGCTCACCTTTCCACTTCCTGCGAGGGGGGGCTGCCTGCCCGACCTTACCTTACGGCTGCGCCGCGGCAAAAATAGGATTCATCCTAATTCATCCACTGCGCCGAGCCGCTTCTGGGACGCGTCTGAGCCGTAACGCGGCGCGTGTGGTGGAATAGCACCCATTGACTAGAGTGGCCGCGATCCTTACGACCGCCGCGGCGCAGCCGTAACGCGGCGCAGCCGTAACGCGGCGCAGACGCTCCTGGTGCGTTTAGGGGGTTAGGCTTCCTGTCAGCTCGTCTGTTGGGAAGATATCAAATATTAGTTTCATGGAAGTCACATCATCACAAATAAGAGCATTAAGACATACAGTACATAGGCTAAAACAAAACATCTAAAGATATAACCTTGCACTTTGTCTCGTGAACATTTTCACTATTTTGACATTTTTATAGATGAAAATTGAACTAAAGAAATAAAGGTAGATTAATCCATATTGAAAACAGGTGTCAGCTGCTACACTAATTATAATAGTTATATTTCTTAATTAATTAGATATTACTGTATTGATCCCCAATTGGGGAAATGTTTGTGTTGCAGCAGCATAACAAGAAAAACAAAATATAAGTTATTATATATACAAAAGTATGTGAGGGATGGAATATTAAATTGAATATAAATGTAAATGTACATGTGATGTGACGTCCAAGAGAAGCTATGGAGCAGAGCGTTCTCTGCCAGCCAGAGGTGATTTGTTATTAGTTCAATATGTCAAACTGATTTCCCTGACTACAGATCTTTAGTCACATG